>NW_027413519.1:0-30361 GCF_048544455.1 Silene latifolia | reverse complement strand
TCATAATACACCTTTACAAACCTAATAACATTAAAAGGAGATTCAAGTTACGTTCTTTGCATTCATCCGTGTTGTTGACAAATCCCGGAGCTTGAGAGGTCGGATTTCATCGTTCTTTACACCTTTGTGATCCTTGCGTCGAGGGTAAGATCTGCATACCAATTTTATAGTATTTCGTCAAGTTTCGTTAAACCCTAATTTTGGGATTGGGGGTTTTTATGATTTGTTAAGGTTAGATTGTGATTATGTGATTATGTGATAGGAGAAGGATTTGTAAAGGAGAGGTTTTGAGACAGCTGCTAGATCGTCTGATGATTGTGTTGCTTTCCAGGTAGGATTTCCTACTCAGTATTAGTCCCATAATGGGATGATTGTTGATGTGTTGAGATTGATTGTTTAATATCGTAATTGTGTTGTGACGGTGGTTGATTGTGATTATTGATTAATATCGTAATTGTGTTGTGACGGTTGTGATTGTGATTGTTGTCTCTGGTTCTCGAGATGCGTTCTCGGCTGAGTGGAGTCACTTGCGGGAGTGGCTTCACGCCCTAGTTTCGCCCTTCGTGGAACCCGCCACGGAAGGGGATGTGCACATTAATGGGACAGGGTTATCGCTCGGTATGATGAGCGGGGCTTAGGTGGGAACGGCTGCGGTCCCCCACTGGCGGTAGGTCCAAAGGGACGATCGGTGATTGAGATTGTTGGGATTGGTGTGGTTGTGTGTGTGTGTGACGTTAAGGTCTGCTTTTATCTTATTGTTGATATATTGAATTGTGTGATTAGTATCGACCCGTTTAAATGTTTTAAAAATCGTGGTGATCCATTCGGGGTGGTGAGCGGTTATTGAGCAGTGTGATATGACGCGTATGGGATAGTCAGGATGAGTCATCACGTGGCGGTTAGAAGTCTTCCGTTTGTGTCGACGGTGTCTTATAGCTTTGATAGTTTTAGCGATGAGACCGTTTGAGAATGTTGTATTTCGCCTTATTAGTTTTGGTTTTGATCATGTAATCACTTAAACTATTTACTTTTAAATATGTTTCTTTATTATCGATGAATATCATTGCCTCGGGTAACCGAGATGGTGGCATCCTTATACCTGAGTGGTCCCGGTAAGGCACTTGGAGTATGGGGGTGTTACAAATGGTATCGAGAGACGATCCCGAAACCCGTAACCAATGAATCCAATGAATATAGGAGTCAATTAAAATGAATGCTGGGTAAAGGTTGTAGGAGCTAATGCAAAGACTTGGGAGACGTCCTAAAGTCGCGAACTCGCCCTATAATTTTGAACCGGTCACATGGGATATGAGTCGGGATCGCTATGTGTTTACCTTGTGCCTTGTGTACCTATGGAGTGAAGTGTGGCATGAATCAGTGGATGTATGTATGTGGAGAATAGGGAATGTGTAGAAAAGATGGTGATAATGTGATTTCGTATGTTGTTGATTGAAAGCATGTTGCATGATAGTTGATTTACAATGTTGGTTGGAATTGTTAGAAAAGTGTATGAGAATGATGAGTAATATGTTGGAAATAGATGAATTGATTGGAAAAGATGGAGTAGCAATTGCATAAGAATATGAATTTTGTGATTATGAATATGTTTAGGTGACGAAGTGTAATTGTAATGTTGTTGTATTAGTAACATGGGAATATGATTCGTAAGGTATGAGTATATTTTGTGTTGCGAAAAGTTATAAAATTAAAACATGTGGGTAATATGTGATTGGTAAGTTGAATGATATATGTGCATCGAGTTATTTGTTGCTTAACTTTTGAAAATAGTAACATGTGGTTAGGGATACTGGTTTTGTGAGTATTGAGTTGTTTGTTTACCATTGTTATCGTTTAAGTGTTTGAAAGAGAAAATCGAATAGTTATGTCGTCTAATTACAGCAAAGTTGTCTTTAAACTGTTATAACTTGAGATGCATAAATGATTTTAATGTGATTCCAATTGGAGGTGATAGCTTGTCCTTTTACGATTCTAACGATAGGTCACACGCCCAAATTGACCAAGAAATGAGTGAGTTATGACTGTTTTACGAAAACTGGACAGTCTTGAGAAATGCGTGAGGTACTCGATCGAGTAGCCTTGGTACTCGATCGAGTAGGCGTACTCGATCGAGTACGTCGCTTACTCGATCGAGTGTCCCTGGCAATTTGTTTTACGTGCTTCTGATCTTCACCTACTCGATCGAGTAAGTCCCTTACTCGATCGAGTGTCCTGTACTCGATCTAGTGACACCTGTTTTGGGTCATATGCTTATCTTTTGAATTCATTGCATATTATGTTTAATTCAAAGTTATTATTTTGCTTCTTTATGCATTGTTTTACATGTATGTTGGTCTTGACGCGTAAGTTACCCAATCTTGTGGTGTAGTGAGTGGCACCTGTAGTGAGTATGAGTTCGGTGGGAGGACATGAGTTATACGTGGTTGTAATAGATAGTGGAAAAAGAAAAGGAAGATTGTTATGGCTTAATTGAGACATCGAGCATGTTTTCTGAGATGAAATGGGATGAGTGATATGAGTGTGTGTTGAGTAACGTAAAAGTAAGTGAATGTGGGCAATGGATGATGTGAGTCTAAGGAACGTGAGAATGAAAGGATTGAGAGTAAGGATATGGATAGTGACAACTTGAGATGTGTAAAGAATTATGGAGGGAGGTAGTTAAGAGCCGTGTGGGTTAAGAATATACATAATGAAAGTTCGTTTTAAAGGGGTTGAGAAGAGTGGTATATAGTGAATTTTGTGGAGACATGTCGCGGGGTAGAGACTTGGCTTTCTAAGAGATGAAACTATTGTGGGTTTTCCTTGGGCAATTAGCGCTATGAAAGGAATTTTGATTTCTAGAGATGTAAGAAGGGAGATGCAATTGTTGAACAGTAAACGTTGATTCTATGGATGGATTAGTGGCAAGGGTGATTGATAACATAATAAGAGAATATTTGTGGTAAGAAAGAGTGAGATGATATCGATATGAAATAATTAGATGTGAGTTTTGGAGCAGTGAGAACGTAACCGGAACACTAAAGAGTTAGGTAGAAGTGTGTGGACAAGGCCCTCGGGAACTGCGTCCGCGGGATCCACACTAGGCATAATCGACTCGAGGTTCTTTCGAATCGAATTAAGACAAATTAGAGTCGCCACCAAGTTTTTTGGGAACTTGGAACCGTTCAAGTCAACTTTACACCTTTCATCGAAAAGCATAAAGCCAATCGACTGCGAGTGATTAAAGATAAAGACTTGTACCCTATATCACTCGATTTGAATGACTCTCGTAATCCAATGGTATTTAGACGGATCCACAAACCATAGATCTTGAGTAAGGGGTGAGGGTACGTGTTGGGAAGCCCATAAGGACACCCAACCCCGCCCGTCAATAACGGCCTCTACTAAGTCAAGTATCGGATTTCAAACAAGGTCATAGCTACTACGATGTATGATATGTAAACGTTGTTTTAACCCTATCATGTGACAACAATTTCTATGTCGTTTTAGATGCAACTAAACTAACTTTGTCAAAGTTGTAATTTAGCATGTGGGTTGATTGATCTAACAACATACAAAACAAAGCAAACAAGGCTTAAGGGGAATGGGGAGCCGTTGGGATCTACCTATTACAAACCAGGCATTTCATGCCGACACAACAACAAATTAAAGATACAACTCGATCTAAATACAATTGCTACATACGGAACCATACACGACACAAAACACGGCCATTCGGCCTAGAAAACCGTGCACAAAGGGGGTGACTCACGGCCTACATGACACACGGCCTTGGGTCACTCCTCGTAATGCGTGCTTTCACTTAATCTTATCGAATTAGACATAGGGCTACGCACCAAAGCATGCATTAGCATAAACCGGGCCATGTTGCTTTAAACAACATGCGGTTTACTACGCTCCTACAAGCATTGGGGAACAACCGTCTAACCAAACAAGACTAAGGTTTTTTGAAGAGGTTTTGACTCAATAAAAGTAAAACAAGCTCGAAAATTACAACTCGATAAACAAATTACGAATTACAAGCAACGAAACAACGAAGAACAAAAGGTATAAAAAACGAAGCAAGAAAGACAAAGAAGACGGCCAAGCTCACGGCCCAAACCACGACCACCCCCACGGCCAAGACAAGGCCATCCTAGTTCCTAGGTTAGGTTCATTGGTTAGATCGAATGATTGCGAAACGGATTAGAAAACGAGTTAGAAAACAAGTTATAAGACAAAGTTGATCGATTGAGAAGAAACGCGCGAGTGTGTATTCTACACGGCCTAAAGGGTCCAATTAGGTCACGATATCATAAGATTAATGCTTACTCGTCGAGTGTTAATAGGAAGGTGCTAATCACGCACTCCTATGCTAGCGAGAAATCAAGTGAAGAGAAAGATGTATTCAATTAGGTTATAGAATTGTTAATCGATTTTAAAAGCTATGTCGATGCCACCTAACATGTCTAATTAGGTTATTAAAAAGATCGAACGTCGTCTAAATACGTCATATGTTAACAATCAGAGGTTAAACTAACATACAACGGATCCTAGGGTGTGTCGAATTGGCCGAAACAACAAAGGGGTCAAAAGCGAAGAGCGAAGTTAGAAATTCGTTTTATTTATGCCCTACCTTGAACACGAGGATATGTAAATGAGACGGGGGTGTACGACCACTGAAGTAGCGGTTTATTTTCCCATCTCAAGTCAATGCGGGTGTTCATGGTGGTACTTTAACTCATACTCGGACTAAACTAGTTTCATAGTTAATTAGAACAATCGATAAACAAAACGATAAACAAACAAAAACAAACTATAAAAAACAAGCATAAAAAACGAAATAAAAAAAAAGAGAAAGAGGAGGATTTGATGCACCCTCAACCTACATGTATCGTTGACACCGTCTTGGGTCGTAATCGATGGTAGATTTTATCTCGAGAGGCCGTCGTCGACGAAGAAACAAGCAAACACGCGTTTTTGAAACTTTCTGGACAGCGATTTTCAAACGATGATATCTCCCTCGTTTCACGACGAAAATTCGATTTAAAAGATGTTTTGAAAACTAGAAAGAGAGGAGAACAGGGATCTTAAAGCAACCCCTGCTCGTTTTGGGTTATTGGGCACGAAAAACGAGCACAAACAGAACTGGACAGACAAGAATAAATCACAAAACAGAGTGTATAACACGCTGTTTTTCGAGGGATTTCGTGTACTCTCAAGGGCAATTTGGCTCGTAAATCTTTGTCTAATGTGTAGATGGATGTTATGTGGTTAATTAGGAACAAGAAAATCGAGTTTTGATGGAGGTTTGATGGAGGAACGAGTTGCTTTTCGAGGAGGACACACAAACAGTTCAGTTTGTGTGTCGGTTTTGTTTAGGGTTTTTGGGAGGCAATTAGGGTTTGTTTCTGAGGTTTAAAGCTTGTGGGTGATGGTAGGATGTATGTAGAACTTATAGGAATGAATTTATGGTGAAGGGGTGGTATTTATAAGGAGTTAAAGTAGGGTAAAAGGGAGGAGAGGCAGTCGGGCCTGCTCACGCATAGCTGCTGTCCAGCAGCTTTTGTGAGGGTTTGAGAGGAGTTTTCTTGGTGATTAAGCTAGTATAATATGGGTAGGATACTAAGGTATGGGTTAGGGTTAATGGGTACGGGTTTTGGTGGTATTTGGAGCGGGTTTTGGGCTCGGGATTGAGCCGCAAAACAGGGGGCTGCTCGTGCTTTTGTGCGGGCTGTTTGGGGGGTGTTTGGGATGGGATTTGGGCCGTGGTTAAGGGGGTTCGAACTAGGTTGGATGGGTAGAGGCTTAGGTTGGTTAGTGTACTCGATATTCGTGCCAACTCGTAAAGAAAACGGGCTCAAAAACCGAGCTATAATCGAGCTTCAAAACACATGTTTAAAACGAGTTTTTCTCGATTTTTAAATCGATTTTTCAAATCAATTAACACATTAAAATAAATGATTTTTCAAATCAAATATACTCATAAAATGATTTTTCAAATCAAATATTTATTTTATTTTCAATAAAATAAACTTAAGAAAATAAATTCAAAATAAAATAAAATAAATTGAAATCACCTTAAAAAAGACCTTAATTTAAATATCATTTAAATTAAAATACTCCGTCGACAACGCTCATTCTACATCGTAAAACGAACCCAAATAATGACAATGACAACTAAATAAATACATGTGTCCTATCATCATCGGGTGTTTGTCGGGTTCTCTATAAATTCCAATATCGACGGATACGGGTATCTCTGAGCCCCCACTTTGACCGAGGCTTGGACAAGGCGAAAGTCAAAGTATACCCCAGGTCCCTTTCGACCCGAGGATTCTTCGGGTCGTTTATAGTCCATTAGACTTGCGTATATAAGCTCGCCACCATAAGAAGAGATCATACCAAACTTCGTTGGGGATTGACTCTTGCTTCAGTTGTGTCAAATTATCGTCATTGGTCTTCGACCCATAAATTGCATATATGGTGGATTGAGCCTTATCCTTAAGCGCCTACGTATCCGTTTCTGACGGAATCAAACCCGCGTCGTAGTTCGGCAACTGCTGACACATGCCCAAAGTTTATCATCTGCTGGCGTTTGTCCAAAATTCATCATCTGCTGACATTTGCCCAAAATTTATCATCTGCTGGCACTTGTCCGAAATTCATTATCTATTGAGACTTGCCCAAAGCTTATCATCTGCTGGCAGGTGCCCAAATGGGACGGGACTTTCCAAGGAGGTTGCCGCCGCTTTCATCGTTTGCTTTCACTTTAATTCTTCCATTTCATACTCTTGTATTGAATTGAATTCTTGGTGGATGTCATCCTTTACATCTTGATAATGGTCTCTGAAGCCAACGGCTTCAGAGCCCCCAGTTTGCAATGGCTCTAAAGTCGAAGACTTTAGAGCCCCCAGTTGAAGCATATCCTGCTACATTTGAAACACAAAAACGTACTAGCAATAATCATCACATAAGCACATTTGGATCATCGATCCTAAAATTAGATCATTTGAAAGATTGGGTCATCCACCCGAAAATTGAATTTGAAAATTTTGAATAATTGGGTCATCGACCCGAATTCTGAATTTGACATCGCTTGGAATTTTGGGCCATCGACCCTTCAAAAATTGAATTTGAAATTTTGAATTTCGAAAGATTGGGGTCATCGACCCGAAAAGATTCCACTACTTGGATCATCTATCCATAATGCGCAAAAAGTTTTTGGAATTTTGAAATTTTTTGAAATCGAACCTTGATGGGTGATCATGAAACACGACACAGACACTCTGTATGACTTGCAGACAACGTGGGCGTAGCCCGCTACCGTAAAACAAAAAAGGAAAATAAAACCGTAAGTGTG
The DNA here is from genome assembly GCF_048544455.1 of Silene latifolia. Lineage (NCBI taxonomy): Eukaryota > Viridiplantae > Streptophyta > Magnoliopsida > Caryophyllales > Caryophyllaceae > Silene > Silene latifolia. Next base: position 23,001 of record NW_027413519.1, on the reverse strand, counting down.
CACGGGTTTTAATTCAATTATTGACTTGTTGGGGGTAGAAACGTAAATTGGCCAATCCGGCGCACCAAAAGATGGCAAATGGGAATCACAAGGTCGTTGAACTTGGGACGAAGATATCGTATGGCATGGTCGTGCTCCCGAGGGTACATGGGAATCAAGATCACTTGGCATTGACAGGGTGGATTAAACTCACGGAGCAACAACGTTGGCTTCGCCCAGACACTAAACACAGACTGATTTTATGAGAATACTTAGACATCACACATGACTTTTGCTGGGAACATTCTGCCACTCTTCTCCTCGCCTCCTTTCTTTTCAGCGAGTTTCATCATTTCTTGCCACTGCCTTCTTTCTTTTCGGCGGGCATTCTGCCACTCTTCTCCTCGCCTCCTTTCTTTTCAGCGAGTTTCATCATTTCTTTCTTTTCGCCAACACAAACCCACATCTATGTGACTCAACATCTTTGCCTAAACCATTAGATAAAGCTCATTCTGAGACTTGATACTATTCATCTGAACCTATATCCTCATCCTAGCCTACATCGAGTGCTAAGACCGACTCAAACAAAGGTGGCTTCATTTGGACTTGGTTAAGACCCGTAAGAAACCGACAAGATGACAACTTGGTTGATGAGTGGATTGAATCCCTTATTCTCGAAGGATCGCCTACGTATTCGCGTGGAGCGAAATCAAATCCGACGTAGTTCGATCATGGTGCATAAACATGGCATTTTGATTGTGTGTACACACTCGAAGGTTTCACCTAAGGTATCATGTCATATCCCATTCTAGCCTGTAAAGTACCGTTAAATCCCGTGTCTAGGGTTGGTACAAAAGGCTTTGGTTCTTTGGGATGTGGAGCTTGGTAAAAACAAGTTGGAATGGTTAAAGATCATTCTGAAGGTTTGTTTTGTGGTGCTAAGGCCAAGGGCTATGGCTGCTGATGTGGTTGGAATGGGTGTCTCGGTTTTGACGAAATCCGAGTACAAATGGGTCGGGAAACAATGTGGGTTCAAATCTCCATGTCTGGACCCTAAAGGCTAGGTATAACAACACAAGCGGAATGATTCTCAAAATTCCCGACTATACCCTTGTAACTGTCTCAGAAAGGACTTAGAGGGTAAAGAGGTTACTACTTACGCTTTTGGGCTTCGTCCATTGAACCTCAACTATGGGTACTTGACTTGAATTTTGGCTTCCGTAACTTCGACATTCAACCAAAAAGCATTCCGCAATAACTTCAACATCTTTTTTCTTTTTTCTTTTTCTTTCATCTTTTTCCTATTTTTCTTTTTTCCAATTTTTTTTTTTTCATCATTTTTTTTTCATTTTTCCAATTTTTCTCTTTTTCTCATTTTTCATTCTTTTTCATCTTTTTTCTCTCTTTGAAAATGATCTTCTATTCATTCTCTTAGTCATAAATGGATACCTCTTGAAAACTGGGCTTCGCCAACTAATTTGGGTAAGAACTAACAATTCCTTGTTAGAACGGGTTGATATCTTCTCTCTTCGAGAGGATGATTTTGTGGGGATGGGCTTGCCTTCCATCATCGATAGGGAAACCAGGAGCTAGTCCGGGTTCATCATAAAATCATCTAAAGGCTTGTGTTAAGCATTGGCTGTGATGGAGGTCTTCTACCGCCAGACATGGAATAGGTAAAGGAAACAAACACGGGATCCTATTGTACCTTACGTTTTGAAACGGGACATATTTCTACCCCAGGGATGCCTTTGAGTGTGTTGTGCATTTTATCATGTTTCGGAATGATTGAGGATTGAAAACAAGAGATATTTGGAATTGAAACTGCAACTTTTTATTGGAAAGACAAATGCTTAACAGACTCGAAGGAACGACTCCTAGGACACATCCTAGGTCATCGCGGAACAAACGACTCAAATTCAAGAAAGGAAAGTCCTAGACTCGACTCAACTAAGATAAGAAAACAGATCCCGACTCATAATTTCAAATCTGGTCATGAGCTTTCCCTTGTTCAGTTGTCAACTTAGATGCTCGGCTCTTGTCCTTGATCCCTTTGATGGTATGCCTCCATCCCGAGGTAGTCCTCTGAGGATCTACGCCAGTGATGAAGGTTGGTGAGTCGAATTGTCTTTTATTAACTTCGTTAATGAGAGGACAACATTCTAGAGCAAGACTCCCGACTTGAATTTCATTCTTCGGGTTCGGCAAGAATTCAGAGCAATCCACAAATATTTTCCCAATAAACACTCCTTTCCGGTGACATGGGCGGATAAGATGGGAATAATCGACATTGTCTTCGACAGAAACAAAGTTAGTGTGATCACCAAACGGATTGGTGATGTTATTGGGTTTAACAAACCGATCGGAGCGTTCCGTTCTCAATTATGTCTTGAATTTCGTGCTTTAGTCTAAAGCACCTTTCAGTATCGTGTCCCTTCCCTTGATGGAAAGCACAGTAGGCATTTGGTTTATACCATTTACCTTGTTGATCAGCGGGAAGGTCCGGAGTCGGACCAATAGGCTTCAGCTTTCCTTGGGCTAGGAGCCTTTGGAGAGCGTATGTATGAGTGCATCCGATATCGGTGAATGCCCTCGGAGCTTGGCGCTGCGGTTTCTTCGATTGCCCTTCTAAGAGATTGATGGCTTCATCAATATGGGTCGTTGCTGGGGCCTTAGCCTTAGATGACGAGGCCCCTTGGTATCCTTTTGGCTTCTCAGCTTCAGCCATTCGGACATCGTCCTCTACCTTTATCCCGATTCTTATCAATTCTTTGAAAGAACCAAAGTTCTGGTATTTCAGAGCATTACGGTAAACAGGTCGTAAATTCTTCACGAACTTATCTACCATTTCAACTTCACAAGCTTCTTGGCTAATTTCACGCTTTCAAATGCGCCATCTTGCGAGGAATTCAAAGAAGCCCTCTTTTTCCTTCCGTGTCATTACTTCCAAAGTCCTTATGTTGGTTTGAATCTCAACATTGTCAAAGATAGTGCTTACGAACTCCACCGTAATATCTTCGAAAGTGGGGAAGTTCTTAAGGTCAAGATTATAGAACCACGCCTTGGTGTTCATCCGAGATTGAGCGAAAATTTCGAGAGCATGTCAAGAGGTACTCCCTTCAAAGTGCTAAGTACCCTTATAGGCCTTAACATGGTGGATGGATCTTCTCGTGCCCTTAAACTTTGGGATATCAGTGAGTACCATGTTTGTGGGCAACTTATCCTGAACTGGGGCATAGGCCCTAGCATTCTCATAGTGAATGTTCTTCCCCTGGGAGAGTTTCAAACGGTCTTCGGTGAACTTGAACCGTTTCTCTAGATCAGTCAGAGGTGGGGTAGATAGAGGGGAATCTTCACCCATCTTAGATTCGATTGCATCCATTCGGGTCATCATGAGGTTCACGGCCTCAGTGAGGTTGTTAACAGCATCTTCCATTGCTTGACGTCGGGTTTTTGGCGGCCTTTCTACAAGAAAACCCCGTACTGAGTCAATATTTAAAGTAAGAGCCCCTGCATACTTAAGGACTCGACCCCAACTTGACTCAAACAAAGACTCGACTTGAGATTGATTAAACAAGGGTTCGACTCACGGTTTGATTTAGACATCGGTTCATTTTAGATCCGACAAAATGACGTGACTCAAACTGTCATAACTCGATTCTAAACTGGACTCGGTGTGACTAAACCCGTGATTGGGCTAACATGGCCCATGGGTTCATGTGAAACGTCCATAAGGGCCTAGCTTGGACGTTTTTTGTGGACTATCCTAGACCAAAAGGTCGACCAACATGACTCAAAGCCCAAGAGGTGAGCTTGGGTGACCCAACAAGGTCGTGTTATAGACTCTTGGAATGAAAAAAAAACGTCTAGCCTAACACGGCCAGGACCCGGACACGACTCGACGCATTTCATGCTTGGTTGAGGTTCGAGAAACATTTTGGATCGGATTTGGAAAAAACGAAGGATTGATTTGAAAATGAGACTTGAAATGGGCAGATGCCTACTATAAAAGCTCATTTTTTTGGGCCGAAAATTCTAGTCCTATTTGGGCAAAGATTCCGTTTTTAAAACCATGCTAGTTTGAAAGTAAGTTGTTCAAAAGTTCGGTTTTGAAAAGGACATGGGAATTTTCGAAAAAGACTTGGGAAAACAAATTGCACATTGTCATTCTCATGTTATAAGGATGTATGCTCCTAGACATCTCTAAGTCTCAGCAAGTCTTCTACGAGAAGGTCTATGCCCTCCATCCTTTTGCGGTCTTATAGAGCAAGGTGTCTTAAGGTAAAGTACCTAGAAGATCGTCCCCACCATCAAGAACCACGCGAGGCGAAGTGGAAGCGAGCAATGTGCAGCTTCCCGGCATAGTGGGACGTCGCCCCCACGCATCACGAAGAAACGCTGGGACGGCCCGGCAAGTCCTTAAGGGTTTATGCATGAATCGTAGCACTATGAGTAATGTTTTACTTTCCAACACTTTCTTTTCAAGTTTCACCTCGGAGGAAAAGACCCTAGAAACAAAGTGTAACTAGTCCTCTTTTCCCAATGTGAGTCGCCAAATCAGGACAAGGCCCTCGGAATCGCTGCGTCCGCGGGATCCACACTAGGCATAATCGACTCGAGGTTCTTTCGAATCGAATTAAGACAAATTAGAGTCGCCACCAAGTTTTTTGGGAACTTGGAACCGTTCAAGTCAACTTTACACCTTTCATCGAAAAGCATAAAGCCAATCGACTGCGAGTGATTAAAGATAAAGACTTGTACCCTATATCACTCGATTTGAATGACTCTCGTAATCCAATGGTATTTAGACGGATCCACAAACCATAGATCTTGAGTAAGGGGCGAGGGTACGTGTTGGGAAGCCCATAAGGACACCCAACCCCGCCCGTCAATAACGGCCTCTACTAAGTCAAGTATCGGATTTCAAACAAGGTCATAGCTACTACGATGTATGATATGCAAACGTTGTTTTAACCCTATCATGTGACAACAATTTCTATGTCGTTTTAGATGCAACTAAACTAACTTTGTCAAAGTTGTAATTTAGCATGTGGGTTGATTGATCTAACAACATACAAAACAAAGCAAACAAGGCTTAAGGGGGAATGGGGGAGCCGTTGGGATCTACCTATTACAAACCAGGCATTTCATGCCGACACAACAACAAATTAAAGATACAACTCGATCTAAATACAATTGCTACATACGGAACCATACACGACACAAAACACGGCCATTCGGCCTAGAAAACCGTGCACAAAGGGGGTGACTCACGGCCTACATGACACACGGCCTTGGGTCACTCCTCGTAATGCGTGCTTTCACTTAATCTTATCGAATTAGACATAGGGCTACGCACCAAAGCATGCATTAGCATAAACCGGGCCATGTTGCTTTAAACAACATGCGGTTTACTACGCTCCTACAAGCATTGGGGAACAACCGTCTAACCAAACAAGACTAAGGTTTTTTGAAGAGGTTTTGACTCAATAAAAGTAAAACAAGCTCGAAAATTACAACTCGATAAACAAATTACGAATTACAAGCAACGAAACAACGAAGAACAAAAGGTATAAAAAACGAAGCAAGAAAGACAAAGAAGACGGCCAAGCTCACGGCCCAAACCACGACCACCCCCACGGCCAAGACAAGGCCATCCTAGTTCCTAGGTTAGGTTCATTGGTTAGATCGAATGATTGCGAAACGGATTAGAAAACGAGTTAGAAAACAAGTTATAAGACAGGTTGATCGATTGAGAAGAAACGCGCGAGTGTGTATTCTACACGGCCTAAAGGGTCCAATTAGGTCACGATATCATAAGATTAATGCTTACTCGTCGAGTGTTAATAGGAAGGTGCTAATCACGCACTCCTATGCTAGCGAGAAATCAAGTGAAGAGAAAGATGTATTCAATTAGGTTATAGAATTGTTAATCGATTTTAAAAGCTATGTCGATGCCACCTAACATGTCTAATTAGGTTATTAAAATGATCGAACGTCGTCTAAATACGTCATATGTTAACAATCAGAGGTTAAACTAACATACAACGGATCCTAGGGTGTGTCGAATTGGCGAAACAACAAAGGGGTCAAAAGCGAAGAGCGAAGTTAGACAATTGTTTTATTTATGCCCTACCTTGAACACGAGGATATGTAAATGAGACGGGGTGTACGACCGACTGAAGTAGCGGTTTATTTTCCCATCTCAAGTCAACGCAGGTGTTCATGGTGGTACTTTAACTCATACTCGGACTAAACTAGTTTCATAGTTAATTAGAACAATCGATAAACAAAACGATAAACAAACAAAAACAAACTATAAAAACAAGCATAAAAAACGAAATAAAAAAAAAAGAGAAAGAGGAGGATTTGATGCACCCTCAACCTACATGTATCGTTGACACCGTCTTGGGTCGTAATCGATGGTAGATTTTATCTCGAGAGGCCGTCGTCGACGAAGAAACAAGCAAACACGCGTTTTTGAAACTTTCTGGACAGCGATTTTCAAACGATGATATCTCCCTCGTTTCACGACGAAAATTCGATTTAAAAGATGTTTTGAAAACTAGAAAGAGAGGAGAACAGGGATCTTAAAGCAACCCCTGCTCGTTTTGGGTTATTAAGACGAAAAACGAGCACAAACAGAACTGGACAGACAAGAATAAACCGCGAAAACAGAGTGTATAACACTCTGTTTTTCGAGGGATTTCGTGTACTCTCAAGGGCAATTTGGCTCGTAAATCTTTGTCTAATGTGTAGATGGATGTTATGTGGTTAATTAGGAACAATAAAATCGAGTTTTGATGGAGGTTTGATGGAGGAACGAGTTGCTTTTCGAGGAGGACACACAAACAGTTCAGTTTCTGTGTCGGTTTTGTTTAGGGTTTTTGGGAGGCAATTAGGGTTTGTTTCTGAGGTTTAAAGCTTGTGGGTGATGGTAGGATGTATGTAGAACTTAGAGGAATGAATGTATGGTGAAGGGGTGGTATTTATAAGGAGTTAAAGTAGGGTAAAAGGGAGGAGAGGCAGTCGGGCCTGCTCACGCATAGCTGCTGTCCAGCAGCTTTTGTGAGGGTTTGAGAGGGGTTTTCTTGGTGATTAAGCTAGGATAATATGGGTAGGATACTAGGGTATGGGTTAGGGTTAATGGGTACGGGTTTTGGTGGTATTTGGAGCGGGTTTTGGGCTCGGGATTGAGCCGCAAAACAGGGGGCTGCTCGTGCTTTTGTGCGGGCTGTTTGGGGGGTGTTTGGGATGGGATTTGGGCCGTGGTTAAGGGGGTTCGAACTGGGTTGGATGGGTAGAGGCTTAGGTTGGTTAGTGTACTCGATATTCGTGCCAACTCGTAAAGAAAACGGGCTCAAATACCGAGCTATAATCGAGCTTCAAAACACATGTTTAAAACGAGTTTTTCTCGATTTTTAAATCAATTTTTCAAATCAATTAACACATTAAAATAAATGATTTTTCAAATCAAATATACTCATAAAATGATTTTTCAAATCAAATATTTATTTTATTTTCAATAAAATAAACTTAAGAAAATAAATTCAAAATAAAATAAAATAAATTGAAATCACCTTAAAAAAGACCTTAATTTAAATATCATTTAAATTAAAATACTCCGTCGACAACGCTCATTCTACATCGTAAAACGAACCCAAATAATGACAATGACAACTAAATAAATACATGTGTCCTATCATCATCGGGTGTTTGTCGGGTTCTCTATAAATTCCAATATCGACGGATACGGGTATCTACAAAGTGATAAGAAGTTGAATGGTTAATTGATTTTGTAGATGTAAAGGAAAAGAATGAGGGGAATAAAACTAAGAAAATGTTGACCGGAGTTATGTGATATAGAGGTAAGGAGTCGTCGAGATGTGTGCTACCAATCTTGAGGATGTTAGTTAATGGTTATAGAGGAGTTTTGGGACAACATGATTAGTAATGAGATTCGAGGAATTAAGGAAAGTAAGAAGTTGGTAGAATAATTGCACGATACGAGGTTTTTGGCGGAGAGTTAGATGAAGATACAATAAAGGATAGTATTGGGAAGAATGTTGAGGTAATTTTGTTGATGGATTCGATGTTTGTTATTTGGGATGTCAACCAAAGATAGGAAAGAAATCGTGATGTTTAGAGATGAGTGTAAGAGGTTTGATGTTCGGACAGTGGTAGTGTTATCGTTTGTGACTAGTGGTTAAGGGTGATGGTATATTAGAAAGGTAGCAATTCTAAAGAGGTTGATTTTGTAGAGACCAGATGGATATGTATGGTTGTGAGAGGGTATAAGATGTGGTTAGATGAGGCGGATGCTAATAGTTGAATAGTAATGGTCTAGTTATACTTGGCAGGAAGTGATGGTTGTGCGAATAGGGGAAAAGGTTATGAGGGGCATATGAGTTAAGCTCGGGCGGCAGGTAACCTATGTTGAGTGGTAACTTACGTGATCAGGATTGACGGGTTGGATGTGATTATGGGTCTATGTCATATATATAAATGATTGTGTGAGGTTGTGACCTCACAAGAAATGGTATGGTGTGATAATTATAAGTTGTTATCTGAATTTTCTGTAATACATGTTGGATACGAGAACGTAATGGAAGGATGTTTAAAAAAAAAAAGGTAATAATTTGACTGTTTTGGCATGACTAGTTATGCCTGTCTATATTCATGGTACATATCAATCTGTGATATGGTAAGGAGATGATATTCACGAGGTTATTATCTGTTTAATTCATAAAATATGTGGTGTTATGATTTAGTAAAGTGGATTTGAGTAAGTTTTTCTTGTCGAGAAATTATTTTTGAGTCGGTATTTATGGGAGTTGTATGCAATCGTGATGACTATCGATGTGGTTGTGGTGCCTCGGGTGGTGATCCGAGCACGATATTTAGTGTTGTGATGCGGGTATTTTCGCACGGTGTGTGGCTGTTGGTGGCGGTGTTGTGATGCCGTCACCGGTTGTGGTGGAGTAGGCGGGATGATTATGATTCGAGTTTCGAAAGTACATAGCAGATTATACATAGATTGTTGTTTTGTTTGATATTGTTCCCCTGCGAGTTTCGATTTGTGTAGATAGACAATTGTCTTGTTTATTGATGTTTTCTTTACCTGGTTAAGTTGGGAATGAGGGTAGAGTATGATATACATAGAGTTGTATATGTTTTCGTTGTTGTCATAGTATAGTGACATTCTTAATGGGACACGGTTGTGAGAGGTTGTTACAATAATTATGATCTTGTTCTAGTTAAGGTTTCAGTAGACATGGTAATGGCAAGTGAGTCGTAGAACATGTGTTGTAATGACCCGAAAGATGCAGGTGGTTCATAATCTTTTGTTGAGACAGTGAGTGTAGGGTATTGGGAATTAGTGTCATGTTAAGTTGTGTATGAGTTTTGCGGTAATGGAAGAAAGAACTTGAGGATCTAGTGTGCGTGTACGTAACGAGTGTGGATCGTGAGTTATGCTTCTGGGAGATAAGTGCCTTACATAGAGAGGTATGTTGTTTTGCAGTAATAATGAAGAGTTGGTATGGTGATTTTGCTACGAGTTTTATGGTATAGGTTAGGTGGTATGCCAAATGAGTTGAGTTATGAGAAATGTTTAAGTAAGAGAGCCTTGGATATATGCATGGTGAGTGTTTGGTTTATAGAAGGTTATCTTTGACATGTGGTGGTAAAGAGGGGAATGAAAAGATATATCTAGGATTTAGTATTAGTGAGTTACGAGGACGTAACATTTGTCTTAAGAGGAGTAGATGCGATAAAAGAGAGTTTCATGGTGGTGCATGTTGTAATATAATTGGAAGTAGAGTGTTAGCGTAGCGTGAAGGAGGGATTTGTTTTGTGGATGATACTTATAAAAGGCCATGGCCGTGCTTGTAGTAGCGTGATGTTTAGGAGTGTGAGAATATTTCACTAGTGTTGACAGTTGGATGATGAGGTTATGAGTGTGAGTAAACTTCGAGGACGAAGTTCCTTTTAAGGGTGGTAGAATGTAACATTCCGTTTGGTGTCTATGAGTGTCTTGATTTTGGATTTGATAGTGGATGATATTATGGAGCTAGCAACGTTAGAGGATGGTAGTTGGTTATGTATGGAGTTGGTGTCGTGAGAGATATATATATGTGGAGTTGATACGATATCATGAGCCAGGTTGTGGAGGTAGGAATAGTTAGTGGAGTTGGTGTTACGAGTTCATGTTTGGGTTGGAGTTTTGTTTTGAGTTCTTAGTCACGTTGTTGAGTCTTGATCGAGTTAGTAGGTTTGTTTTTGAGTGTGGGTTGAACTTCGGAGACGAAGTTCTTTTTAAGGAGGGAAGACTGTAATACTCCGTATTTATAAGTCTTGGGGTACTCTATCGAGTAGGCCTTACTCATTTAGTAAGGGTAAGTTGCGTTTTAGAAAAGTTTCGACTGTTGGGTACTCGATCGAGTAGTGGGGTACTCGATCGAGTAGGGGGGTACTCGATCGAGTGTTCTTGGGTACTCGATCGAGTAGCCGGTTCGGGTGATAATTCGACGGGTTTTGTTAAAAACACGGATTAATATATAAATCTTTCCGTCACTTTCATAATACACCTTTACAAACCTAATAACATTAAAAGGAGATTCAAGTTACGTTCTTCGCATTCATCCGTGTTGTTGACAAATCCCGGAGCTTGAGAGGTCGGATTTCATCGTTCTTTACACCTTTGTGATCCTTGCGTCGAGGGTAAGATCTGCATACCAATTTTATAGTATTTCGTCAAGTTTCGTTAAACCCTAATTTTGGGATTGGGGGTTTTTATGATTTGTTAAGGTTAGATTGTGATTATGTGATTATGTGATAGGAGAAGGATTTGTAAAGGAGAGGTTTTGAGACAGCTACTAGATCGTCCCATGATTGTGTTGCTTTCCGCAGGATTTCCTACTCGGTATTAGTCCCATAATGGGATGATTGTTGATGTGTTGAGATTGATTGTTTAATATCGTAATTGTGTTGTGACGGTGGTTGATTGTGATTATTGATTAATATCGTAATTGTGTTGTGACGGTTGTGATTGTGATTGTTGTCTCTGGTTCTCGAGATGCGTTCTCGGCTGAGTGGAGTCACTTGCGGGAGTGGCTTCACGCCCTAGTTTCGCCCTTCGTGGAACCCGCCACGGAAGGGGATGTGCACATTAATGGGACAGGGTTATCGCTCGGTATGATGAGCGGGGCTTAGGTGGGAACGGTTGCGGTCCCCATCAAGGTGGTCGGTCCAAAGGACGGTCGGTGATTGAGATTGTTGGGATTGGTGTGGTTGTGTGTGTGTGTGACTGTTAAGCTGTCTGTTTATCTTATTGTTGATATATTGAATTGTGTGATTAGTACGACCCGTTTAAATGTTTTAAAATCGTGGTGATCCATTCGGGGTGGTGAGCAGTTATTGAGCAGGTGTGATATGACGCGTATGGGATAGCTGGGATTAGTCATCACGTGGCAGTTAGAAGTCTTCCGCTGTGTCAGACGGTGTCTTATAGCTTTGATAGTTTTAGCAGTAGACCGTTTGAGAATGTTATATTTCAGTTTATTAGTTTTGGTTTTGATCATGTAATCACTTAAACTATTTACTTTTAAATATGTTTCTTTATTGTCTGATGAATATCATTGCCTCGGGTAACCGAGATGGTGACATCCTTATACCTGAGTGGTCCTGGTAAGGCACTTGGAGTATGGGGGTGTTACATGTTTGGGGGTGGTAAGCAAGGAAAACCTTGTGTCGAACACCATACTTCTTAAGCACGCTATAAATGGTGCAGTTGATGAAATGTGAGCCACCATCACTTATCACGATCCTAGGCACTCCAAAGCGTGGAAAAATATAATCTTTGAAAAGCTTGGTAACGACTCTTGAGTAAATAGTGGGTGCGCCAATAGCTTCAATCTATTTGGACACATAATCCACCGCAACCAATATGTATTGGTTGTCAAAGGAGGATGGAAACAGTCCCATGAAATCCTCGCCCCATACATCAAATAGTTCCACCTCTAGAATGTTATTAAGAGGCATCTCATATCTCCTTGCGATATTTCTTCTTCTTTGACAAGAGTCACAAGAATGAACAAAGGCACGGGCATCCTTGAACAAAGATGGCCAATAGAACCCACAATGGAAAACTCTAGCTTGAGTCCTTAAAGTGGGAAGATGACCTCCATAAGTTGTTGCATGGCAAGATTGAGGATTGTCTTACCTTCTTCATGAGTAACACATCTTCGGTAAATACCGTCATTGCGCCTTCTATACAACAAGGGGTCTTCCCACACATATCTCCTCGCTTCATATTTCAATTTCTTCCTAGCTTGGCTATAAAATTCTTCCGGGATAAAGCTAGCAGACAAGTAATTTGCAATGTCCTCATACCAAGGGTTGGAAGTCATAATAGCCAAGATGGTGTCATCGGGTAGCCATTCATTAATGGGCATACCATCATCAATATCCCCTCTTATTTCTTGTGTTAACCTAGATAAATCTTCTACAACGACATTTTTGGCACCCGTTTTATCCTTGATTGGGAGGACAAATTTTTGTAGCAATAGCACCCAACGTATAAACCTTGGCTTGGAGTCCTTCTTTATCATAAGTTGTTTGAGGGCAGCGTGATCCGTGTAGACGATCACCTTAGAGCAAAAAAGGTAAGACCGGAATTTCTCAAAGGCATACACCACCGCCAACATCTCATTTTCTGTGGTGGTGTAGTTGCATTGAGTGTTATCCAAAGTCTTGCTCACATAAACTATCACATGAAGTTTCTTATCGTGCCTTTGACCTAGAACCGCCCCTAGTGAAAAGTCGCTCGCATCGCACATTAGTTCAAAGGGGAGTTCCCAATTTGGTGGCTGCATAATTGGAGCCGTCACTAAAGCTTGCTTGAGCCTACAAAAACTCTCACGACAAGAATCATCAAATATAAAGGGAGTGTCCTTAGCAAGAAGTGAGGTGAGGGGTTTAACAATTTTTTGCAAAATCTTTTATGAATCTCCTATAAAAACCCGCATGACCCAAGAAACTCCTCACACCCTTGACATTAGTGGGTGGGGAAGTTTCTCAATCACCTCAACTTCAGCCTTATCCACTTGGATCCCTCTTTTGGAAATGACATGACCAAGAACCACTCCTAGCATTTTTCTCAATTCAACTAGAGGTTGTATTGGATGCAAGTTCGGAGCACTTTGGAGAGGTTCTTTAAACAATCATCAAAGGAGGTGCCATTGGACACTAAAGTCATCCATAAACACTTCCTTGAACTTCTCAATATAGTCCGAAAAGATTGACATCATAGTTCTTTGAAATGTCCCTGGTGCATTGCAAAGTCCAAATGGCATTCTTCGATATGCGACGACACCATAGGGACAAGTAAAAGTAGTTTTTGCTTGGTCATCCGAGTGAATAGGAATTTGGAAAAACCCGGAGTAACCGTCAAGAAAGAAAAGATACTCATGATTTGCCAATCTCTCGAGCATTTGATCAATAAAAGGCAAAGGGAAGTGATCTTTGATTAAGAAAAAATTTAACTTTCGTAATCAATACACATTCTCCATCCCGTGACCGGTCGGGTGGAGATGAGTTCACCATCCTTATTCTCAACCACGGTCATACCGCTCTTTTTGGGGACAATTTGAACCGGACTTACCCAATCGCTTCCCGAGATGTAGTATATAATATCGGCCTCAAAAAATTTATCAACTTCCTTCCTTAGCATCTCCTTCAACTTCTCATTCAATCTTGTCATTGGTTGAGCGAAGGGGTGTATCCATCCTCTAGTGTAATGCGATGCATGCACACTCTAAGATCGATACCCACAAGATCGCCAATGCTATACCCGAGTGCCTTTTTGTTGGTTCTAAGGACACTTAAAAGTTTTTGCTTTTTGTTCCACTTGTAGGTTATCATTGATAATCACGAGGAAGGTCTTTGCATCATCAAGAAAAGCATATTCAAAAGAGGGAGGTAAGGGTTTAAGGTCTACCTTGGGAGGGTTCTTACTCTCATCTTTACATGAAAGCGGTGATAGAGCTTCATAATCTTCTTCTTTGTCTTTCCCCGAGTTTTCATCTCTTGTTTCTTCAATCACCTCATCTAGAATGTCAACCGAGTAAGCCCTCTCAAACATTGGCTTAGACATAGCCCCCGTGAGAGAGAATTCAACTACATTCCCTCCCCCATTGAAAGAGAGCTTTCCATTTTTCACATCGATCATTACCCCTCCGATGAATGGCCTACCAAGAATAATTGGAGTTTGTTGGTCTTCCAGAATATCTAATACCACAAAGTCTGTCGGTATATAGAAATTCCCCCACTTTTACCGGGACATCTTCAAGAACGCCCTTAGGATATTGTATCGATCGATCGGCAAGTTGAAAAGCCATGGAAGTGGGAATCATATCTTGGAGACCAAGCTTCTTAGCAATGGGAAGAGGTAGGATACTAACACTTGCACCCAAATCGCATAGATCTCTTTCAATGTTCACATTGCCTACCATACACAGGATTGAGAAACTACCCGGGTCTTGTAATTTCTTAGGCATGGGATTAAGCAATACCGCACTACATTCGTCCGTTAAGGCAACTAATCAATCTCCTCCTATTCCTCTTCTCTTTGTCAAAACATCTTTGAGAAATTTGGTGTAGAGTGGCATTTGTGTCACTACCTCGGTGAAAGGCAATGAAACTTCAAGTTTATTTAACATTTCCAAGAACTTAGAGAATTTATTCTCCTCGTTCATTACTCTACCTCTATTAGGAAAAAGGCATTGGAGGGACATGAACCTTGCTAGGAGGTGAGGCTTGCTTGGTGTCATCGATCTTTTTGGGTTATTTTTCTTTCCCTTCACTAACCACCTTGTCAACCTCAATTTCTTCCAAGACAAAGTGTTCATCATTGGGTGATCACTTAATTTCCCTTTCTTGGAGTTCTCACCTCTACTTGGTGATAAAGGTGGGCTCTCAACTCCCCCTCTCATAATATCTCGTTTTCTCTTTGAATCCTAATCATAATCCTTATAAGGGTCTTCTAACTCTTTCCCGCCCCTCAAAGTCACCGCATGAGTTTGTTGGTGATGAGGTGGTACATCCTTAGGGTGGGAACCTTGCATTGGTAGAGATTGAGATCCCCTTGGAGGATTAGATGATCCTTGGTTAGAGTTGGACATGTAAGAATCAAGTATTGTTTGGTGTGCTTGGACATTAGAAATGTCGGACCTTAGAAGCTTGAATTGTTGCTCTGCATTGGCTTCTCTTTGTAATGTCTTGGACTCTATGTTTTTCAGCATTTGTTCAATAGAAGCATTTGGGTTTGGTGGTTCAATGAGAGGGGGTGGTTGATTTTGAGGTTGGTAATTTTGATTTCCTTGGAAGTTGCCTTGGAAATTTTAGTTGCCGTTTCGGTTGTTGTTCCTTAAGGGTGGAAGAACATAAGGTTGGTTGTTGTTTTGTGGAAATATCCGGAAATTGAAACCTTGACCTTCATTTTGGTTGTATTGCCTTGAGCGAACCGGCTTCGGAGGTGGTTGATATTGAGGTTGTTGATATTTAGGGTCCAAAGGTTGGCCCTTATATGAAAGCCTCGGATCTTGATTCGGAAAGCACGGTAAAAGTCTCTTGTCGTTGATATTGGTACCTTGGTTGTTGACCTTGCACAAGAAAACATTCTTGTGGGTATTGGTCATCTTGTTGAAGATGTATAGAGGAGCATGTGTCGTATGTGTGGCCTACTCTACCACAATTGTCACATATTAGTTGTTGGATGTAGTTTCTTGGAGGAGATCTTGGCTCTTGCACATAGTACACCCTACTTGGTCTCTCCTCTTGGACTTGTTGGACTTGATGAACTTGTCCCTTACCCTTATCCAATCCCAAGTTATCAAAATTCTTTGACAATTCATCCAACTTGAGCTTTGTTTCCAACTCAAGTCTAGTAGGCCCTTCACCTTTTCCCTCACTATCTCTTGTACCATAGTTATTTTCCATCTCGGAAAAGTTATGAATCATCTCCGTAATAGTCGCGCTATTCATTACATCAAATTTTCCGTCGGAGGCCGCCACAATCATTTCCCTAAATCTCGGCTCAAGGATTTGGAAAAATGTTTGGGTGGTCATCTATTTGGGGATTCCATGGTGTGAGCAAGAGGTAAGAAGGTCCCGAAATAGCTCTCAAGCTTCACTTAGGGTCTCAAGGTTTTTTTGTTTGAAGGTTTGAATTTCATGTCTTATCTTTGCGGTTTTTGAAAGTGGATAGAATCTGTTGATGAAAGCCTTGGAGAGGCTAGTCCAAGTTGTGAATGTACCTGGTTTATGTGAATTCAACCATTTTCTTGCATTGTCTTTCAAGGAGAAAGGGAAGAGGATGAGAAGAATTTGGTCTTCGGTGACACCATTATGCTTGATTGTGCCCTTGATCTTTCTTTTTGAACATAACTAGATGCCCATGTGCATCCTCATTATTTATCATATGGAAGACGTTTTGTTGAATGAAAGAGATAACATGGTGCCTTAGCTCAAAGGTGTTGGGAACAATGGCACCATAGTTAATTGCCGAGCAAGACCGGTTAGGGTCCGGCATATTGTAGTTGCATATTGGTTGGTCCGCCATATTATCGTTGACAAGGTTGTATCTTGGTGAAATGGGTGAATTTAGGGTATTTGGTGACCTTGGTGACTTGGTGTTATGAGTTTTGTGAGTAGGTGGGTGAGTTTTCAGGAGATGGACTTGGTGAATTATGTGGTGGGATGTTGAGTTGGTGAAGATGGGAGGAAGAGGATGTTGTATTTGGAGGCTCAATTGTGGAAATTGGGGGAATTGACGGATTAACAAAAGTTGGTGATCTTCGTATAGCCGATAGAGCTTGTCGTCTTCTTGCCCGGAATATTTTCTTGATCTCGTGATCAAGAGGCAAGAGAGGTCCGATATAGCACCGATTCATGCACTTAACAAAAGATCAAATGGTCCTAATGTAAAGTTTGCACTAGGACAAAGGAGAAAACATACAAATACAAATGAACTAAGCTTAGAATCAAATAAATTATCTTATCCAATACTTGCCATCCCCGGCAACGGTGCTAAAAACTTGATATGTTTTATATTTGTAACCTCGCAAGTATAACGAGTGATCGTTGTAGATGTGAGGGTCGAACCCAAGGGACGATAAGTTATGGTTCTAAGACAGTTTAGTTAATCCTAGTTTAATTCTAGCCAAAAGCAAGTTGGTTGGTAGCTAAAGATGAATTATGACTACGGCAAGGAAAACAAAAACAAGCAAGTAAAATACAAGATTAACTCAAGATATTAAGAGACTAGGTTGTTTGGGTTCACTAGTGTAGGGTATGGTTGACTTATGGTTACAACTAGGGTAATCTAAGGGCAAGGTCAAGGAAGGTCTCCACTCCGTGGTGTAAGACGATCCTCTAGGCTAGGTTGGGTCAAACTCTCGCTCTAACCCTCCCTAAACATGCTATTGCCACACACAAACTCAACACAAGCCTAAGCTCTCACCTAATCATACAATAGAAGATGAAGGAACTTAAATTTTCATTGAAGCCTTCCAACAAACACTTGGTGTGCACATAAACAAAGAACTTACTCAAAGACTCCCCTTTGTATCAAAACCAACAATCAAGCCATAAAGAACCTACACAAGTCCTCACCCCCCCCCCCATCACCCCCTCCTCTACCCTAGTATGACACTAATCACACATAATTGTAACAATAAACATAAAAAGTGAAGACTTTAGCATGAGACAAACAAAGAAAAACATGTTTAACAAATAGGAAATTAAACAAACATAAACATGTAAACATTAACATGTTTTGATTTGAGGGCCTTTCAGGTGAGGAAACTTGGATTGATATAAGGAAGATGATTCTCTTCAAATCTCCAAATTACAACCCAATAAATAGATGTAAACTATTGGAAAGAGTATATCTAACATAAACTAAAGAGTCATTAGACTATAATTAAGGAAAGATTAATTCTTTTATTAAGGAAAGATTGCATAAATTAGGAGTAAATTCAGATATAGGGTAATGTGACAAATGAAATTAGGGAGGGGGTATTTATAGGTTTCACACAAATTAGGTCAAAATTACAAGGACTTGAAAATGCAAAGAATGGAGTCTAGGCCGGTGGACCGGCTCAGACCCCGCTGGAGATTCTTCTTCAAAATTTTAGTTTCCTTGAGTAGCAGTGGTTCTGGGCCGTTTGATTAGCTGCCGGCCACGGACCGGCTCAGAACCAACTGTATCTTTGGTTCATAAATCACCTAGGGAGACTTTCAGCCGGTGGACCAACCAGGAGTCCTTCTCTGCTTTCTTCCATCCTTCTTCCCCATGCTAGCTTCGTGAGGCTTTTTGCTTACTTCCTTGGTCCTATTGGGCTCAAATCCTGCAAGGAGAGATGAAGACTCATAGAACGGGACTAAGGGTATAAAATGCAAGCTAGAGAGGGCAAAATCGTCTAGATTAGGGACAAAATGCATATGGAATAAGGAGGAAATTGGTACAAAATTAGTGTGCATCAGCAGGTTTCAAATTTCAGTTTAAAATCTGAAAATCGTCATCTACTTAGATATACCAAAGCTTCTCATAACCATCTTGCTTAGAAAATATTGATGGTAGACCAGTTTAAACAACTTTCAACCTTGTTAATGTTGCTAAGAGATGGGAAAAGAGGAAATTATAAGCTTTAATATTATTTTGCTGCTTTTATTTTTTACGGCAATCCAAACGGAAGTAGTGGAAAATTTTAAAATATAAGTCCTTAACTGGAAACGATAGTAAAGTTTATGTCCTAATTTTAGGGTTAACTTTATAAAGCCCTGTTTGACTTTTTTCCCTTTTTTGGCAATATTTAATACGTTTCGAACATGTCACCATGATACTTGAATACACACACCTTCAAACAGAATCCGGGTGAATAAGTGAATAATGTGTATTGACTTATGATGGAATTAGGTGGAAAAATGAGTTGAATGGGGGTAAATAATTTTATTTAAAAGAGGAATGAGATGTCGAAAGAGATTGATTAGAATATTAGTATAGATCTCGTACTACAGTATGGTATTTGTAAAAGGACGTGTTAGAGAAAGTTGTAATTAGAATGTTGCTAATAAACATTTTTACATTTAATATAGTAGTTGAGAATTCATTTTTTGTGTTTTTTTTTTATGAAATTTGGCCTACATGGGAGTTACATAAAAGGTATTTTAGATGTTTGATATTTTTTAGGAAGTTGATTTGGAAAAATAATTTAGAAATTGATTTAAAATTTTAACAAATTACATCTCTATATTTCTTGATTACTAAGATAATAAAATTTTTAATAAATGGAATCAGATTAGTCAGAAAGATTTTGTAAGAATGACACTAAGTGAGAATTTTTAGCAAGAGTTTTGCCAATTAATGGACTAAATTAACAGTGGACCCACTTACTTAATAAGTTAGAATTTGTCAAGAGTAATAATAACATTGAGCGGGAACTTTTAAGTAGTGTTAGGGGGTGTTTGGTAAACAGTAGATTGATAAAATTTCAGCATATTCAAGACTTTTAACATGTTTGACTTTACAATCTACTAAATTACGTGTTTGATAAATGGCATATTGAAATAGTAAATTGAGCTCCGATCTACTGTTTTCTAATATGCTGCTCCCCCAGCATATTCACTTTAGTAGGTTGTAAAACATGAATCTGTCTATAAATTACACATGTATACAACAATTTATTAACCCAAACCCGCTAATTACCAAACACTTCTACTAAATTTGCTAACTGTAATATACTAGTCAAACATGCCAATCAAATATGTTATTTGTAATCTGCTTGAGCAATCTGTTTCTGCTAATTATAATCAGCTGAGTATCAAACATAACCTTAATCTTTTAGTATATAGGGGATTATTGATTTATTTTTTCTCTGAGGATTAGTTGAAAATGATCGTATCCAATGTACGGGAAGTTTAAGGGAAGTATTGTGCATTTAGTTCCAATCAGTGTAATTTTTTTGATCAAAATAGTTTGACTACAATATTAATTGACTACAATATATTTTTGCTTAAAATAGAAGACGTTTAATTCTAATTAGTGTAGTTTTTTTTCCTCAAAATTGATTGACTACAATATATTATTACTAAAAATAGAAAAGGATATTTACTAGGGTTATTTCATGGGAATAATCCATCCTATGCCCCCTCTTCTCATACTAATTTATCCTTGTGTTTAACTGAGAATAATCTCATCTTTCACGTCATTAACTTGTAGTAGACCAATAAACCGGTTACCTAGACAATCGGTTTCCCTTATGTATAAACCTAATTAACCTTTCAACTCCCTTCATTTTATTCATAAAACAAAAACCCAACTCCACCACCATACTCTCCCATCACCGACTACAACATCCACCACTGACAACACCCATCAACGACAACAACACCAACCGTACACTCCCTCTACCCGACAACACCGATGCCTTACTCCCTCCTTTCTCTCATTCCTCTCTCCTTTTTGTTCTTCTTCCAAAATCTGCCCATAAAATCTCAAATCAATTGTAACCGCCCCCAAATTAATAATAAACATAAAGCAAGTAATTATCAATTATGTCTCGCCAACAAGTAAAGACCACATTGGTGACTACAACCATAGTACCAAGTACAAAGGAACCTTAATTAATGCAGTATTGCAAAAAAAGTAAAGGCAATATGTTTTTACTTTAGCATTTCAGCAAAGAATCGCAATTGCCAGCTCCGACACAAATAAATTAATGGGAAAAAACCCGAAAAACTATAAAACAAGCTGAAAAATTGGGGATTTGGGTGGTATAATTAAGTGAAGAAAGGGTGTGAAAGAGAAAAAAGGGGAATTATCAAATTAGGGTTAGAAGAGAGATGAAGAAAAGGGGAAAAAATGAGTGATGGATTGAGAGTTCAACAAATTGAATGAAGACTTAGGAGAGAATGATTAGGAAAAAATGAATATTAGGCGAGAATGAAGAATGATGAAATGAAAGAGAGAGAAAAAATATAAAAACCAGGAATAAAAAAAATAACAATGACCTGTTGAGAAACCGGTCATAAGAGGTAAATAATGGTCTGAGTCTTCTACAAGTTAAATGACGTCAAAGATGAGATTATTCTCAGTTAAATACGAGGATAGATTAATATGAGAAGAAGGGGCATAGGATGGATTATTCCCATGAAATAACCCTATTTATTAAGGAAAAAAATGCGATAGCGCATTATTGGTGAAAATAGAAGAGGATATTTTTGCGCAAGAAAGTAGTTGAGCGGGAAAAATGAGCGGGGTTACTATAAGAGTAAATTAGATTTTACTCCCTTTTGAAATCAACATTTTTTAAAATTACTCACTTTTGAAATTATTTTATAAAATTGCTCCCTTAAGTTGTATTTTTTTGCTATTACTCTCATAAAATTCATGGAATGTTTTACCTTCAAGGAAGTAGTTGAGCGGGAAAAATGATCGTTATTACCATAGACTTGTTAATGTTTTAGTCTATAAATAAAGGGATGAACTAGTTTTGTGGCCCGTGAAATTCACGGGATGTTTTGTTTTGAGTGTGATGTTTACGTGTTTTTATTAATTGAAATTTTATAAAATATCAAAACATATAGTAAGCTCACCTTATGAATAATTCATCATTGATTGCGTAC
Source organism: Silene latifolia (assembly GCF_048544455.1). Classification (NCBI taxonomy): domain Eukaryota; kingdom Viridiplantae; phylum Streptophyta; class Magnoliopsida; order Caryophyllales; family Caryophyllaceae; genus Silene; species Silene latifolia. Next base: position 1,335 of record NW_027413519.1, on the reverse strand, counting down.
TAAGATTACGGGCATTTACATGTTAACATAAAGATCAAAATCGATAAATTAAATAAGCCAAAGGAGGTGAATATTGCTATTTTTTCGAAGGTAAAATGATGGAAAAAAAACAAACAAATACCAAAATAAAAATATACATTTGAAAAAAAAAAAAAAAACTATTAGTCATTCACGTTGATGTCGTCAATCTTGTAGTTAGTCTCCAATATATAGTTATTTAAGCTATCATAGTATTTTACTTCTTCATATAGTCTTCTTTTTCCAACGAATCGACCCTATAATAAAAAAAGTAACTCAATAATTAGTCTGAATTAACCAACAAAATTGTGAAATTTGTTTTATACAATATTATCGTTGTTAATTTAAGTTTCCTCTTTAATAGTGAAAGAAAAAGGGAATGAGAATGAAGTCGTAGAGAATGAGTATTACCTTTGAATAGCTCAACACCACAAATCTTGATATCCCTAAATGAGAACAAAACAAACACAAACGATGAAATTGAAAATGTGATGAACATTTCATAATCCAATGGAACTTACATAAAAAATAAATAAATTAGTTAATAATTTTAAAACCTTAATACACTTGGCTTGATGTTAATGGAATAATAGGAAAGTTTAATGATACATTTAGTTCTACTGACGATAGAGATAAGAAAAATTTTGGCTTATAAATTTTGTCTTCCATCAAAAATATATAAAGAATTGAGGATGCGTTTTATGACTTTTGAGCATCCTTTTTTCATTATTATCAAAATTAATATAGGCATAAATATCAATCAAGGTTCACGACTTTTGAGCATCATTTTTCATTATTATGAAATTTAATATAAACATTAATAAGGAATAAAGCTAAATGAAATGTATAAGTTTTGCTTGATTATTATTATTATTATAATTTATTTTTTTACAAGATCCACTTTAATGAGAATTATTTAAGATGTTGTCTTATTATGTAATTAAAATATGACATGTAAATGATGGTAGTTAGTTTCGCTTGCCTTTTAATTAGATTTATATATTTTATATTTAGATTATTGAGTTATAGATTTGTCTCATTATTATGAAATTTAATATAGACATAAATATGGAGGAAAGGAGAAATGGAATGTAAAAGATTTGCTTTATTCATATTCTTATTTTTTTTTTTTTACAAAATCTACTTTGCATAAGAGTGGTTTAGAAATTATCTTATGAAATTTAAAATATGACATTCAGATGATGGTAGATATTTTGGCTTACTTTTTAATTATAGATTATATTTTTATAAATTCAAATATTATTTCATGCATGTTATATTGTCAATATAATTAAATAATCAATAAAAATGAATAAG
>NW_027413518.1:0-30368 GCF_048544455.1 Silene latifolia | reverse complement strand
TTATTATAAATAATTTAGCGAATAGTTACAATCCTCAAAACCAAACCAAAAGTACGATACATTATTTCAAAATGACTGTTCTAACTGAAATGTAGATAAACTAAAGGCTACAGCGGAAGACTCCTATCATCATGTCGTGGCATCCCAGCTATCCCAGTACTCATCTCAATACCTGCTCAATATCTGCTCACCATCCCCGAATGAATCACCGCAGGTTTACAAAACAAACCGGGGTCAGTACTAATCACACAATCAATATGTATAACAACAATAAGATACACAGACAGCTTTAACTGTCACACACACACACTCACAACCAACCAATTCCCATCATCTCAATACTGACTGTCCACTGGACCCGACCGCCATGGGGGACCGCAGCCGTACCCACTAAATCCCCGCTCCACATAGTGAGCGATAACCCTGTCCATTAATGTGCACATCCCCTTTCGTGGCGGGTTCCACGAAGGGCGAAACTAGGGCGTGAAGTCACTCCCGCAAGTGACCCCACTTAGCCGAGGCCACGCTTCGCGAACCATCAACAACGATCACAACCACAATCACAGTACAATTATTATATCAAACAACCAAATACAACACATCAACCAATATCCCATTATGGGACTAATACTGAGTAGGAAATCCTACCGTATGCACACAATCGACGGTCTCTCTCTGCCGAGTCAAAAAGCCTCTTCTATGAACCCTCCTCCTATCATATAACACATAGAGGCTACACATCACATACTACACATAAAAACCCCCAATCTCTAAATTAGGGTTTAACCAAATCAAGGGAAAAACAATAAAAAGGGTACATAGATCTTACCCTCGACGCAAGGAACTCAACGATACGAATAACGACAAGAACTGACCGTCTGAACTCCGGGAATTGCTAAGAATGCGATTAGGAAGATGAACTTGTTGCTTTCTCTCTTAAACAGGGTTTTAGGTTTTGTAAAAGTGATTTAAAACAATGACGACGAAACTTAAATACCTTAATCGCATAATTAACAAAACCCGAGAAAACTCCCCGTAAAACCGGACACTCGATCGAGTACCCCCTTACTCGATCGAGTGCCCCAGCTACTCGATCGAGTACCCAACAGGTCAGAAACTATTTTATTTCGCAACTTACCCTTACTCGACAGAGTAAGGGCTACTCGATAGAGTACCCCAAGACTTATAAATACGGAGTATTACAGTCTTCCCTCCTTAAAAGGAACTTCGTCCCCGAAGTTCGAACCACTACTAACCAAAGGTACTCCCACAACATTCCCGACTCAAAACCAAACAAAATTTAACATAAAACATGATACTAACCCGACTCATCCCGACAAACATACCGACACAACATATAAAAGGGGTATAAAACTCTTAAAAACTGCTCGCGATCATCTCCTACCCCCCTAAAAGAAACAAGGTTACGTCCCCGTAACCATACATACCTGATCAAAGAGGAAAGGGTAACGCTCTTTCATAGCTTCCTCTGGCTCCCATGTAGCTTCCTCGGTCTCGTGGTTAGACCAAAGGATCTTGAGCAAAACTGTCTCACCACCCCTAGTCTTTCTAACCTTTCTGGTCTAGAATCGCTAGGCACCTCAAGATATGATAAGGACTCATCTAGCTCTAAGCTCTTTGCCTCCAACACATGTGACGGGTCACTCACATACTTCCGCAGCTGCTATACATGAAACACATTATGCACTCTTTCTAACGCAAATGTAAAGCCGACGATAAGCAACTTCCCCAACTCGCTCTAAGATCTCATAAGGCCCTATAAACTTCTGACTTAACTTGCCTTTCTTCCCAAATCTCATAACCCCACGCATAGGAGACACTTTCAAAAGAACCTTGTCCCCAACTTAAAACTCTATGTCCCGACGATGTAGATCCGCATAACTCTTTGTCGATCCCGGGCCGCTCTCATCCGTTCCCGATCATCTTAACTGCTCCACCATCTCATGCACCATCTCTGGTCCTAAAACCATCCGCCTCGGCTCTATCGTCCCAACAGATTGGACTCCTACATCTCCTCCCATACAAAGCCTCAAACGGTGCCATACCTATACTTTGGTGTGATAACCATTATTGTAAGAAAATTCTATCAAGTCCAACCTCTGCTCCCGACTACCACCAAAATCCATCACACAAGCTCGCAACATATCCTCAAGTGTCTTGATTGTTCTCTCGATCCGCCGTCTGTCGCAGGGATGAAATGTTGTACTCATCTTCAAAGTTGTTCCCAACGATTCTCCCGCAACTCCTTCCAAAACCTTGATATAAACCTCGCATCTCTATCGGACACTATGTCCTTAGGGACTCCATGTAACTTAAGCACGTTCTTTCGATAGGCCATAGCCAATTGTGCCTTAGTCCATGTATCTTTCATTGGAACAAAGTGAGATGACTTGGTCGACGATCCACTATCACCCAAATCATGTTGTTACCTTGTTGACTCTTTGGCAAACCCACAATGAAATCCATGGAAATGGATTCCCACTTCCACTCAGTGCACCTCTAAAGACTGAATCTTACCTTGTGGTCGTCATTTGTTCCCCTTTAACTCTACGGCATGTCAAACAACGGGACACAAACTCAAATCTCTTTCTTCATCCTAGGCCACCAAAACGTTTTCTTCAAATCCTTGTATAGCTTGTCTCCACCTGGATGAACCGAATATGGTGTGCAATGCGCCTCTGTCATGATTGTCTTTTTCAACTCCTCGTCATTAGGAACACACCACTTACCATCAAACCTCAAACTACCGTCTCGTATGAATAGAAAATCGGGACACCGTCCTTTCTCTACTCCACTCTCTACTCCACTATCTTAGGATCCAAAGCCTCGGCTTATCCCGAATATCATCATAAAACTCCGGATGTACTTGTCATATCACCCACGGCATCTCCTTTCTGCATCATATGTATCCCAAAGCTCGCTACCTCATCTCTCAGCCTCATCAAAGATAAAGTCGTACACAAGGAATGTACACTCTTCCTACTCAAAGCATCAAAGAACAACATTGGCCTTCCCTTCATGGTAGATAATTTCCATGTCGTAATCGCCAATCAGCTCCATCCACCTCCTCTGTCTCATGTTCAACTCCTTCTGCGTGAAAATGTACTTAAGACTCTTGTGATCAGAAAATACCTTAAAGATTGCTCCATAAAGGTAATGTCTCCAAATCTTGAGAGTAAACACCACCGCACCCAACTCCGGATCATGAGTAGGGTAGTTCTCCTCATAAGGCTTCAATTGCCTAGAAGCATAGGCAATCACTTTGCCATTCTCGCATCAACACACATCCCAGCCCATTCTTCGAGGCATCTCGTATAAACCTCAAAGTTCTCGCTCCCTTCGTGCAATGCTAAGACAGAGCCGTGGTCAAACGCTCCTTTAATGTTTGGAACGCCGTCTCACAACTCTCATCCCAATGAAACCTGTTCTCTTTCCTCATCAACGCTGTCATCGGTCTAGCTATCTTGGAGAAATCTTTCACGAACCGTCAGTAGTATCCAGCTAAACCCAAGAAACTCCTAACCTCAAAGAACATTCTTCGGTGCTTCCCACTTTGTCACCGCCTCAATCTTCGCACGGATCCACAAACTACCCCATCTTTAGAGATTACATGCCCTAAAAGCAACTTTCTCTAACCGAACTCACACTTGGACAAATTTAGCATACAACTCATGATCCTCAAAGTCTCGCAATACGATCCTCGGATGCTCCTCATGCTCCTCCTTAGTCTTAGAGTAGACTAAGATATCATCGATAAACACCACTACAAACCGGTCCAAGAACTGCCCAAGATTCTATTCATCAAATCCATAAACATCGCTGGCGCATTAGACAACCCAAACGGCATCACCACATACTCATAATGGCCATACCTTGACGTGAAAGCTGTCTTTGGTATGTCCACCTCTCTAATCTTCACCTGATGGTACCCCGACCTCAAATCAATCTTAGAAAAGACTGTTGCGCCGCTCAACTGATCAAACAGGTCATCTATCCTTGGCAAAGGATACTTGTTCTTTATCGTCACACGGTTCAGCTCCCTGTAATCTATGCATAACCTCAAGCTCCCATCTTTCTTCTTCACAAACAGAATTGGTGCTCCCTACGGCGATACACTTGGTCTAATGTATCCCTTCTCTATCGATCATCCAACTCGCTTCCTAAGTTCCTCCATCTCCTTAGGACCCATACGGTACGGTGCCTTAGAGATTGGCCCGTCCCTGGCTTCAACTCAACGGTGAAATCTATCTCCCTCTTCGGTGGCAACCCGGAATCTCCTCCGAAACACATCTCGCAAACTCCCCCACCACCGGTATCTCATCAATCGGGACTCTCTATCCGATCATCTCTCACATGGCACAAGATCAGCGGACATCCCTTCCTCAGATAAGACTTCAAGGTGACAGCTGCAATCAACTTAACTTTGGGTTTGACTAGAAACCCACGATAAGACACACTAACACCCTTAGGACCTCTTAAAGACACTTTCTTTTGATGACAGACTATCTTAGCTTTATACTTTCCTAACCAATCCATCCCAACTATCATCTCAAAACCGTTAAAAGGAAACTCTAGCAAGTCTACAGGGAAATCAACTTGCCCAACTATCAAAGATACATCTCTAAACAATCTCCCACACGATACAGACTCACCCGAAGGTATGAAAACTTGCTCACTAACAGATTCATATACTCTCAAACCCAACCCGTTTAACATGACTCGAAGACACAAACGATTGAGAAGCCCCCGAATCGAATAAAACAAAGGTAGGAATACCATTAACAAGGAATGTACCGGTGATAACGTGCGCATCTTCCTCAGATGCTTTCTTCTCCATCATGAATAACTTGCCACTGGTCTTCTGCCCACCTCCCTGGACAGTGCTAGCTGATGTGGTCGGCTTAGCACCCGACCCTTGATTGTTGTTGTTGTTGTTCGGGTGTTTTCGATAAGAATTACCGCCGTTGCGGTTGCCTCCACTGGTAACTCGACTTCCCGGTTTGGCCATGATCCAAATGCCGGTCTGTTGCTCGCGAAGCTCTGCGCAGTCTCGGAAAGATCCCGGTGCACTTGTGCACTCATGTCTCTTGTGGCCTACACCACCACAGCTATAGCAGTAACTCCCCAACTATTACTCACACTCCCACGGCCACGCCCAAAGGAAGCCCCAAAGATCGAACCCCAGACCCGAAGAAAACCCCTTAGACCGATTGTGGTTGCCTTTCTTGTGATTAGATTGGCCACCACCCTCGCTCTCAGACTTCCTCTTCTCACCACCTAACCTCTCCCGAGCCATCTCCACCAACCTCTCCGCTCTCCCCGGCTCTCTCATAAGCTTCCTTAACATCTGTAAGGATTCCCACGGGTAACTTATCCATAATCTTAGGGGTCAACCCCTCTCAAACCTCAATGCCGGGTTCTCCTCACTCAAACCCATATCCTCAAAGATACCTAGACTTCTCATTGAACAAACTGTAGTACTCGGCCACGACATCTCAAAGAGCATCTTAAAACCATCAAACTCTTCCCTCAACTTACTCCTCACATGCTCCGGCACGAACTCCTTCCTCACAACCCTACGAAACTCCTCCCAAGGTATAGCAGGTAAGCCTTGGTTTGTATATATCTCCTTAGCACTCACTTTCACCGAATCCCACCACTTGCCTGCGCCTCCCTCGGATAGAACGCAGCTGTTCTACCCTCATCTCATCAGACAAGTGAACCAAATCTAATATGTTCTCCATCTCTCTCGGCCAACTATCAAGAAGGTTAGGTTCCCCAACTCCTTGTATTCTTTCTAGTTAAACCTCGCAATGTAAAGGCTGATTTTTGAATGATCGACCTCCTTCTCCTTATCCTTATTCTTGTCCTCATTCACTTTATTTAGGGTCTCGGAAGAGCATCCTGGTGCTCTAACATCTTAACGATGTCATCCACGGTCATAAGCTCGGCTCTCGATACAAAGCGCTTCTCTTGGGCGGCATCTTGAAACTATACATATATAAGAAAGGGTAGATATGAACATACGTACTAAACCTCAAAACACGAAAACACGCCACCCGTAACCCACTCGATCGAGTTCTCAAACACACTCGATCGAGTAACGGGCTACTCGATCGAGTGCCCCACATGCTCGATCGAGTACCCAAACTTCAGACCCCAAACAGACCTTCCGATCTCTTACCTACTCGATCGAGTATCTAGGCTACTCGATCGAGTGACCTACTGATCGAGTACCCCTAGTTACTCGATCGAGTGCCCCAAAACTCGATTCCGACTCAAAATCGCCAAAACCCCACCCGATCGAGTCGGTCCCCACTCGATCGAGTAACACTAATTCATAAAAGCTACCCGCATGTTACGTCATATGCTAACATGCTAAACTTTATAAACCACATTATATCATAATAAACATGCTACGCATCTTTTCTACTATCTACGAGATCATTTCATCATGTTATTAAATGCCACATTGTAAATCATCCAACATGTTATCATCTCATCAACAAGTTCCCCCCATATCACCATTTTCTTTCACATGCTCAACTTTCTACTTCAACACCCAACAATTAACACATTCCATCACATCCGTACACAAGTTAACCAAACACACATACGACTCGACAAACACTTCCCCCATGTGACCGGTTCAAAGTTGTAGGGCGACCCCTGCGACTTTAGGACGTCTCTCAAGCCTTTGCACTAGCTCCTACAACTTTTACCCCGGGTTCATTTTAATTGACTCCCTATGTTCGTTAGGTTCATTGGTTACAGGTTTCAGGATCGTCTCTCTGATACCATTTGTAACACCCCCATACTCCAAGTGCCTTACCAGGACCACTCAGGTATGAAGACATTACCATCTCGGTTACCCGAGGCAATGATAATCAAACAACAATAAAGAAACAACGTTTATTATAAATAATTTAGCGAATAGTTACAATCCTCAAAACCAAACCAAAAGTACGATACATTATTTAAAAATGACTGTTCTAACTGAAATGTAGATAAACTAAAGGCTACAGCGGAAGACTCCTATCATCATGTCGTGGCATCCCAGCTATCCCAGTACTCATCTCAATACCTGCTCAATATCTGCTCACCATCCCCGAATGGATCACCGCAGTTTACAAAACAAACCGGGGCAGACTAATCACACAATAAATATGTATAAGAACAATAAGATACATGACAAACTTTAACTCACACACACACACACTCACAACCAACCAATTCCCATCATCTCAATATCGACCGTCCACTGGACCAGCCGCCATGGGGGACCGGGGACCGCACCACCCACCAAATCCCCGCTCCACATAGTGAGCGATAACCCTGTCCATTAATGTGCACATCCCCTTTCGTGGCGGGTTCCACGAAGGGAGAAACTAGGGCGTGAAGTCACTCCCGCAAGTGACCCCACTCAGCCGAGGCCACGCCTCGCGAACCATCAACAACGATCACAACCACAATCACAGTACAATTATTATATCAAACAACCAAATACAACACATCAACCAATATCCCATTATGGGACTAATACCGAGTAGGAAATCCTACCCGGTATGCACACAATCGACGGTCTCTCTACTTTGAGAGTCAAAAAGCCTCTTCTATGAACCCTCCTCCTATCATATAACACATAGAGGCTACACATCACATACTACACATAAAAACCCCCAATCTCTAAATTAGGGTTTAACCAAATCAAGGGAAAAACAATAAAAAGGGTACATAGATCTTACCCTCGACGCAAGGAACTCAACGATACGAAAAACGACAAGAACTGACCGTCTGAACTCCGGGAATTGCTAAGAATGCGATTAGGAAGATGAACTTGTTGCTTTCTCTCTTAAACAAGGTTTTAGGTTTTGTAAAAGTGATTTAAAACAATGACGACGAAACTTAAATACCTTAATCGCATAATTAACAAAACCCGAGAAAACTCCCCGTAAAACCGGACACTCGATCGAGTACCTAAGGTACTCGATCGAGTACCCCCTTACTCGATCGAGTGCCCCAGCTACTCAATCGAGTACCCAACAGGTCAGAAACTATTTTATTTCGCAACTTACCCTTACTCGACAGAGTAAGGGCTACTCGATAGAGTACCCCAAGACTTATAAATACGGAGTATTACACTTTAGTCCAAATTTAAATTCAGATTTGAAACCAACACTATAACTCTAGTCCTTTTTTGTACAACTTTAGTCCAAAAAACCGTGTAACTTTAGTCCAACATCGGGTAACTTTAGTCCAAATTTAAATTCAAAGTTGAAACGAACACAATAACAAGACGAGATTGAAGTTTCAAATACTATCTCTAAAGTTGCGCATAATGAGCATTGAAGTTGCACATAATGCCATTAAAGTTACACAAAATGTGTAATAAAGTTGCACATAATGCCCAAAATAATATTAGATCAAACAAACACCAAAAAATAGATATGAAAATTAAAATATAATTTATGACTACAAATTCAAAAGTAGATCTGAAAAATTCAATATTAAAAAAATTTAACAAATGTAAATTGTCAACAAAAATTAAAAAGTAGAAAAAACCGTCTCACAACAACACCGACACACAAATACCAAATAAATACAAGTAATTAGAATTTTTTTTAAAAAAAAATAGATCTAAAACTTTTAAAAATTAACATTAAAGTTTACGTAACTTTAATGTTACAAGGGTATAACTTTAGTCGTAAATAGTATAACTTCAGTCATAAATAGTGTAACAAAGTTTACGTAACTTTAATGTTACAAGGGTATAACTTTAGTCGTAAATAGTATAACTTCAGTCATAAATAGTGTAACTTTAGTCTTATAATCCATTTTTTGCATACTTCATATTATAGATCTAAGATTAAATTAACAAATAAAATCATCCCATAGAATAACTAAAAAAACAAAAAAAAAACAAATTTGAATAACAAAAATTACAAATCTGAAAAAGAAAATAAAAAAAAAACATTACAAAAAATACACAACAAGAAGAGAAAAGAAATGAAAACAATTAAAAAATTAGACACTAACAACACCCCCAACAACCACCAAATAACCATCATACAAAACCAATAAAGAAAAGAAAAGGAATGAAATAAAAGACAAAAAAAATATAAATCTGAAAAACAACCACCACACCTACCCCACAACAACACGGCCCATGACCCAACAACAACCACAGTAGCCGCGGCCACCAGCCCACGGCCCAGATCTGAAAAAAACGAAAAAAATAGAGAGAAATGAGAAGAGAAGCCGCGGCAAAGAGGAGAGGAGGAGGGAGGATCGGCGGCAGGCGGTTCAGAGGAGAAGAGAGGAGGTCCACGTGGAGTGGTGGTGTTGTGTCGGTTTTGGTGAAGACAAATCTGGAAAAAAAAAAGGGGAAAGGGAGGTGCAGTGGTGGGGAGATGCGTCGGGGTGGCAGTGAAGGGAGGCGGCGTTTGAGGTGGGTCCGCGCGAGGGGTCGGAGCGACTGCTGTGGCAGGTTGTGATGGCAGGTTGTGGGTGGTGTCGGCGGTGGTGACGTGTGGTGGTGTAGTTGGTGGTGTTGGGTGGGTTGGGTTGTTGGTCGGGTGGTGTAATCGGTGGTGTCGGGATTTGGGTTATTTTTTGGGTTTTTTGCTTGTAGTGGCTGGTGAATTGTGAGGGAGATAGGTGATAATTTTTGTTTTTGATTTGATTTGTTTTTTTTTTTTTGGTTTTTTTTTGGGTTTTTTTATTTGGTTTATTTTGTTTTGAGAGAATGAGAGGAAAATGAGAGAGAATGAGGGGATGAGAGAAGTGTGAGAGAATGAATAATGAGGAAGTGAGTAGGGAAATTAGAATGAGGAAGGAGTTATACAGATTAGAAAGGAGTTATGGAGGATTAGGGAGGGAGATTAGGAAGGGAGAATGATGGCCCTTCATTGAGATGTAATCTCATCCCTCCATTCCCATCATCCAAGAGCCCTTATAAGGACTTAGGGACTTATATGATATGAAGGACTCATGAGAACCCTTCTATATATATATATATATATATATATATATATATATATATATATATATATATATATATATATATAAGGGTCGGGGTCAGTTGCGAACTAAAGTACGGTGCGAACCGTACGAACTACCAATTAAAGGCTGACTTTTATTTTACACTGGAAAAGCCCAACCTTATAACTCACCTAAGGCCCAACCCCAACTATATTTTCAAATTACAAGCGGCCTACTTCAAATCCCAACCTTCCCCACCACCGACAGCTGCCACCGGCAACCACCAGCAGACGCCAACTTTCCTGGCGACACCTCCGTCAACCATGCCATCGACAGACATCATATCGGAGTTACCTCTTTCCTTATCTTCCCCTTCCCCAATCCTTTTAAACTTTCACCCTCCACCTGTTGCCGCCAACGATGACGAGCACCATGACGACGCCGCATCTCCGGCGACCACGACGATGATGCAAAAATTGTATGAATTTAATCTTAAATAAACTTTATCATGACGGCTTCTTTCATCTTCATTCCAATAACAAGGTTCGTTCTTTTTATTCATCTTAATTCCAGTTTTTCCAGTTTCTATGTTCGGAAAATGCTTGTCGTACTTCAATCTGAGGTATTTTAGGTCGATTGATTTGTCCGCGTTTTGAAATCTCTATTTTCGAGTAGTCTTCTTTGAGGATTTATGGGATTTTGGTTTTGAAATTGACAAATTAGGTACTATTTTGATTATGAATCTTGTTTGAATTTAGGATATCTGATGCTTCAAATGATTTTTGGTTTTTGGATTTGACCATATTTCTGTTTTAGTAAATTTGATAAAAGGTAGACTTACTGATTATCTTAATATAGCGTTCCAGAGTGGTTGCATTTGTCCCAGCTTTCATTACATTACACATTCAAGTGTGAACATATTTAAGTTAGACTACATTCTACCTGCACTTCTTTATGCGCACACCACTTCTTTGCTTCACTCCATCTACTTCTACTTCAATGACCTACACCAAGAATGAGTTAGTTGTTAGAAATTTCATTCTGCAATATGCAGAAATGCAATGCTGCCTCCAATCAGCAGTATTTCCTTGTGCTCGGTGACAAAGCGTGCGAGGCACATTGTGTATATACAGTGGTCTGAGAGTTCTTGTAGAGGCACAGATTTTGGTCCCAGAGCCACCATATGAATTGCCTGGGATCATTCATAATAGTACAAGGGTGTGAGTATATCACCGTGTGTGTGTGTGTGTGTGTGCGCGCGCGTTTGTGTGCGTGCATGTGTATATTCTACTGAGCATCAGCTATACATGTACGTATGCCTTTGGCTGAAATTATGTGCAGTGCTTGACGCCTTGACAGTAGTAAATTGTTGAATCTTAGCTTAATTAAAAAGATGGAATGTCGTAGTACAATCTATTTTTATTGGCTGGACATAAATTTTCTTGAACGGTTTGCTAATATTTTCCATCAATTTATTTGGTAAGGCATGGGATGGACACTGGGAAGATCATTGGAAATGGACACAGATGAAAATTCTTGCACATCCAGTATGGTGCCGGAAAATGCGTGTGAGATACAATGTTCAGAAATTAAGGGTTCTCAATCTCGAAAGGTAACTGACTCTCTGGAGGCTTTATAACATCTGTGGATTTCTATTATCTTTCTGCCAATTTGCAGTTTTTGGATTATATTAATCCTCTTGACGTCGATAAAACCAATTGCAGGATGGTAGAAATCAGCAGATAGTGTCAGATCAGTTTTTTGTTACTGTCGACAACTGCAGTAGACCTTCAGTAGGAGCATCATCGGAAGAAAATGCAATTAAACCTGAAACAACTGAAGGTGAACCCGAGTTCCGTCACAAAGATTTTCATTCTAGATATGTGTATCTAGCTAGGTAAAGAAGTGTATATAGCTTGCCAGAAATGTGTATCTATTAAGGTAAAAGACTTGTATCTAGTAATCTAAAGAAGTGTATCTAGCTTGATAAAGATGTGTATCTAGCAAGTCGAAAAAGTGTATCTAGCTTATAATAGATGTGTATCTATGAAGATAAACGTGTGTATCTAGCTTGACAGAGATGTGTATCTATGAAGATAAACATGTGTATCTAGCTTTATGATTTTGTTTAATGTAATTTGTTTTATCTAGTAGTTTCTGATCCCAAATCGAGTACTTCGTACATTAACAGTGTGTAACGAGCGTATTGCATTCAAGTACTTGAAAGTTGAAATGATGGAATGAATGAAACACTTGGTAAATGTTGGGAGTAACCTGCACTGATCACATTTATTGAGACTATGATATTGTTCTTTTGCTTGATTTTGTTTTTGGTTTTATTTTAAATTAATTATCGTTAATGTGTAGATGTAGTGTGGAAATAAAGTTGCTAGTTTGCTTGTATCTAATAGTTTAATTAAAAGTGTATCTAGCAAGGTTAATGTGTGTATTTAACAAGGTAAATGTTTGTATCTAGCAATCTTTAGGTGTGTATCTTGCTTGTCAGAGATGTGTATCTAACAATGTAAATGAGTGTAACTAGCTTACCAAAGATGTGTATCTAACAATGTAAATGAGTGTAACTAGCTTACCAGAGATGTGTATCTAGTAAGGTAAAGGTATGTATCTAGTAATTTAAAAGAGTGTATCTAGAGCTAATTTTCACATTTCTCAATCTTTAACCAAATATATACACTTTCACTCAGTTCTTACTAAAAAAAGCTCCCTATCAAAACCACTGAAGGCATGTTTAGTTATGTTAAATGGGATCTTCAAAAATACTGTTTGTAGTGTACCCAAGTATACTCTAACATGACCATGCTTTTAGAAGCATGCAAATGAAGCTTATACACGAATAAATATGTAATCTTTAAAGTGTATCTGGGGACAAAAATATCGAGCTCAGCCCACCATAGAGGAGATAACTTGGGAGTAGCAGCGTCTGACTCATCCCTGTCACATCCCTTAGACGATCAGTAACTTGTCTCATGGTTGGTCTTTTTACTGCATCAGGATTAACACGGTCTCTGATGATGTGACATAGTGTTTGTCCTTGCTCCTCTTGAAACCAACTCAGTGTTGGATTGATACTTTGTCGAGGTATATCGCCTTTCTCCAACATCTTCAACACCCAATTGGCAACACAGCTATCATCATATAAGGAATTCTACCAGTTATTATTTCAAACCACTTAGATACATATGTTACTCCCTCCGGATACACATATGAATACTCTAGATATGCAGCTCAATTTGTGTATCTGACAATATTCATGTATGTATCCAGAATCATATTTGATGAATCCACCGCCACCACCACTATCACCACCACACCATCACCAACTAGTACAAAACGAGCAGACCACAATCTTACTATCGCCACACCATCCATCGCCTCTCAACCTACCCTAAGCACAACATGCGACACCACCGGACCAGTCATCCCCATGGCCAGCACTATTCAAACAAATGTTAGACTACCGTATTCTTACAGACCGGCCATATTTTTCAGCATGCCTAAGTTTAGGCTCAGTGGAAAATATATCTGATTACGTAACTGAGTTATAATCGCCACTAATACATTTTACTTTGTTTTTTTGTTGTTATAGAACTTGAATAGAAGAAGAGGAGGAATATGAGGTAAAAGTTGGCATTACTTATTTCAGAGGGAAAATAAGTTGGTCTTAAAAGAACTTAATTTCGCGAAAAAGCTCATCCCGACGACTATCAGCGGCGTAAAACTCCCTACCACTCACAATCCTTTCTACGCACCTCAAAACCGTTTCAACAACAAGCATAAAACAGATTTTTTTTGTTTAATCTCTTCTACCAAGACCTCCGACAAACACCAAACCAACTCACCACCTGCAACTCCAATTTCGTTTAATCTCGCACCATCAAACCACCATAGCTCGGTCGAATGTGCCACAACAATTAGCATAAATAAGATTTTTTTTTATAAACAATTGAGTAAGATCTGATTAAGCCATCGTCGGCCACTCAAAATCTTCTCTTATAAATCACGCCTATGAATTTGTACTCCACCGTCGGTGGCGGCCGCTGCTATTAATCGATGGTCTTCGACAGCGTCATCTGAAAAGCCCGACGGTGCTCGGCACAGCTGGTACGCTGGATGTCGAATAAGTAGATGGTAGTGACGATTAGGTGTGGCCGGAGTTCCGTGGTCGCCGGCGAGATAGTGGTAAACGAAAGGGATCAGGTGGATAATTAAAGGATAAAAAATGAGTGAAAATGTAAAGGTTGGGGGAGATTTGGTCTGTATACAGTATAGGTGAGTGGTAGAATGTCGCGTGTGTTTGTTTGTGTTTTGGTTTTTAAGTTAGTTCGCACAGTTCGCACCGAACTTTAGGTTCGCACGAGATCCTATTTCATATATATATAAGGATCCGGTGAGAACGATCACTCGGTGAGAACGGTGAGAACGCACTATATACATTAGAATATATATGTATACACAAATTACACTTTTTTTTTTTTTTTTTTTTTTTTTTTTACCAAATCTCAGATACACTTTTGACTATCGTAGATACATTTTTTACCAGAATTTCTAGATACACTTTTTAATAACCTAGATACATTTTTTTTTTTAATAAATCTCAGATACACTTTTGACTATCGTAGATACACTTTTTACCAGAATTTCTAGATACACTTTTTAATAACCTAGATACACTTTTTTTTTTTTTACCAAATCTCAGATACACTTTTAACTATCGTAGATACGCTTTTTACCAAATTTCTATATACACTTTTAAATAACCCAGATACACTTTTTTTTTTTTTAACAAATCTCAGATACACTTTTAACTATTGTAGATACACTTTTACCAAAACTCTATACACTTTAACCTAGATAACTTGTTTTTTTTTTTTACTTTTATCAAATCTCTAATACATTTTTTACTATCATAGATACATTTTTTAATAACGTAAATAAGTACCCTAAAGACGACTCGAAACAAAATGTAAATAAGCGGTAGTGGCATAGAGATTAGTACTTTCAGTACCCATTTTTGTGAGATTGCTTTGTTTTATTAGACACCTACACAGTATAACTTTTGTGAATATATAATTCAGCACACCCCCACCATTTGACCAGCTCGCTCGGTTAACTGTTTGCACACCAACTTTCAATTGTTTGCACACAAACTTTCATTTGTACAATGGTGCTCTTCAAGTAAGACAAAGTCAGGTAATTAAAATACTGTTCAAGTAAGACAAACTTTCATTTGCACATCCCGTCGACTACGATTTCCGGCAAATACCGACGCAACTTCAGTACAATCATTCGTAATTGAACCAAGCTCGCAAAATCAACCCATCAATCGAATTGAGACATAAATGGCTCGACTCCCAACTCAGTCTCAGCCATCCATGGTCGTCGTCGTCATCTCGGTGGTCTGAGAAATAGGCGACGGCTGCAGTAGACTAAGTGGAACTCGAAATCAGAGGAAGAAAATTGAGATCTGGACTCGCAAATTAGTAATGTTGAATATTTGTGGTGTTCAATGATGTCGCCGGCGGGATGTTGACTGTGGTTCACTTACCTTGATGGTGGTTGATGTCGACGGCGACGACAGGTGCTGGGTGGTGATGGGGAATATGACAGGTGCTTGGGGTTTGAGGAGGGAGGGAAATTTGCGACGGTTTGTCGGTGTAGTTGGTGGTCGTCGCCGGCGACGACTCTAGGTGAATAGGTGGCGACGGCTGATGAGTGTGATGGAGGAATTTGAGGGGTGGTTAGGATTTGAGGGGAGAGATGATTTGGGAGAAATGAATTTTGGCTGTGAGGGAATATGGCGCGTGTTAGTTTATAAGTCTCGTTCTCACCGTTCTCACCGAGTAGTCGTTCTCACCGGATCCTGCCTCTATATATATATATATATATATATATATATATATATATATATATATATATATATATATATATATATATATATAGAGTGGGATCCTGAAATTCACCTAAATATTTGAGTCATTGAAATCCCATACAACAATATCACGCACTATACAAAACAATATCACGAAATTTTTTTAAAAAAAAATTTCGAATTTTTTTTTTCGAAATTTTTTTTTTTTTCGAAAAATTTTTTTTCAATATTTTTTTTTTCGAATTTTTTTTTCGAAAAATTTTTTTAATAATTTTTTTTTTCGTGAAATCTGTGATATTGTTTAGCATAACGTGTGATATTGTATTACAAAACAATATCACGATTTTTTTTTTTCAATTTTTTTTTTTTTGAAAAAGTTTTTTTCCAGTTGTGATATTGTTTAGTATAACGTGTGATACTGTAATCTGTGATATTATTTAATATAACGTGTGATATTATATCATGGACTCAACTGACTTTCAAAAAGATAGATAAAAAGACTCATGTGATCCTAATTCTATATATATATATATATATATATATATATATATATATACAATTGACCTAATAAAACCAATTGCTCACAATCATACGACAAACAAACTAAACTACTCTCCCTCCCTCCCTCTCTCTCCTCTCATTGCTGCTACTCTATTACGTCAAAAAAATCGCACAAAAGTTCTTCAAAATTGATCGATGAATTCATCGATTCTTCACATTTTTTTTGAAAATTCCAAAAGTTTACACAAAATTCATTCACAATTTCGATTAATTCAATTAAAACTATCAATTTTTTCTTAATACTCAAATTTCTGAAAACCCTTACTCTTCAAATCAAAACGAAGGTATGAATATTTCTTACGATTTCATATTTAATACTCGAATAACTGCAGTATTTGAATCAAATAACAAATTCTTATGATTTATGTGTGTTTTTCCGTGATTAATAACATTAGTATTTCGATTAATTGTATATTTTTTGGTGATTTGCAGGTGGAATGGCGTTGAACAGGGATAGTTGATGCTTAATGGAATAATTGAAGACATGTAATAGAATAACTGGTGTTGTAGGATAGAATAATTACGTTACTGTAATAAAATAACATGTTTAGTGAGAATGATGTTCTCTAGTACATATAGTTATTTTAATGTAGAAACTTAGTTGTTGTAATATAGAAACATAGTTATTTTATAGTTAAGTCAGTTGTTTACTGAGAACAATGTTCTCTAGTATTGATAGTTATTGTAATGTAGAAAGCCAATTATTGTAATGAAGAACTCATGTTATTGTATTGAGCTGAAACTCAAATATAGCCAACTTTCTATCTTTTGTTTGTTTTCATCTTGTTTAATTGAATAACTGACCATTTTCAATAGAATAATTGATTTTCTTCAATGAAAAGATTGAGATTGGTTAATACAATAACCAAGCTAATAAACCCCCTTCTCGATTTGTCGAGCGTGCTTTAGAAGAAGGCGAGGAAGATGAATAAGAAGATGGATGATAAAAAGAGGATGAAGATGAAGTAGAATCTGAATCTGAATTTGACAGAAGCAACACAGATTTACAACATAAAAATAAAGTAATTACATTAGAGTCGTATAATAATTGCCTTAAATTATTAAAATAGCCGTGATTCAACTTTACAATAATCATGAGTGAACTATTGTGTACTTTCTATCTTTTATTAGTTTCCATCTTATTTAATTGAATAACAGGCCATTTCAATAGAATAATTGCTTTTCTTCAGTGAAATGATTGAGATTGGTTCATATAATAACCAAGCTAATATAACTCTTTTCCGATTTGTTGAGCGTGCTTTAGAAGAAAAAGGCGAGAAAGATGAATAAGCTAAGAAGTTGGATGTTAAAAAGAGGATGAAGATGAATTGAAATCTTAATTTGACAGAAGCAACACTTGTTACAACATAAAAATATAGTAATTACATTAGAGTCGTATAATAATTGTCTTAAATTATTACAATAACCGTGATTGAACTTTACAATAACCATGATTGAACTATTGAATACTACAATAATTATTACAATAACCATGATTGAACTTTACAATAACCGTGATTGAACTTTACAATAACCGTGATTGAACTACTGTGTACTTTGTCTCGGACTTTATCCTTGGAGTTAATCATTAACAAGAAGTTGTCTTGCTCGTGTTTTCACCTTTCTTCCCAATGAGAACCATGTCTAGCCTATTGATGAGGGTTGAACCAGGATAAAGCGATGCTCACTGAAAGAAATAAAAACAAAGAAGACGTAAGTTGAAAATAACTATGCAACTCAAATACAATAATCACCCATAAGTATCGAAATAATCATAAAAACACTATAAAATAATTGGATATATTAGATAAATAGAAGCATATTTTGTCAGGATGAAGTTACTAAGCAAAATGAAATACAATAATCCAACTAATACATTGAAATAACTGCAACAACACAATACAATAACTGAATATTTCAGAGAAATAATAATGTAACAAAAAAACGCAACTACATTAAGACGCAGCATTGTTAGCAACGTAGATACCACAAACAAAAAAAACAAATCATCTTCACTAGTGAAGCACAACGACATCACCCAAGAAACCAGAAAAGAACAACATCAAAATAAAAAATCGGGTGCAAAAACACAAAATACAATTACAAAATCCTAAAATTATGCGAAAACGATAGAAAATGTCAATTAACAACACAAACACAAGAAATTGAACAACATAATGAACATAATGGAATAAATTGAAGATTACACCCACAAAAATCATTAAATTCAAACAAAGAACAAGAAGATGAAAGCGAAATTAAAGACATTCAACGAAAAAAATGGAAAAAAAAAAAAAGATGAAGGAGGATTACTGAGAACGAAAAATCTGGAAAAAAGAACAAGAACATGAAGAAGGATTAAGCAAAATTGAAGATGAAGTAGAATTACTGAGCATGAAGAAGGAGCACGAAGTAGAGCACGCACGAACATACGCAGTAAAAGATGAATAATATAGAGAGATTGTGAAGAGAGAGAGAGAGAGAAAAAAAGAGAGAGAGAGAGAAAGTGGCTGTAAAAATGGAAAAAAAGAAGTGAAACGCCTACATGTCATCTTTATATACAAGATGTAAGATTTAATCTCAGCCATCCATCTTGAATTAGATCAATGGTCCAGATTCAGAGATGTAACTCACCAAAAAAACCAAACTCATATGATCTTATCTCTATTCCTATTTCTATTTCTATTTCTATAAATATATATATATATATATATATATATATATATATATAGAGAGAGAGAGAGAGAGAGAGAGAGAGAGAGAAAGAGAGAGAGAGAGAGAGAGAGAGATGAGATCTTGTGAGTTTGGTTTCTTATGGTAAGTTTGTGCTCACACTCTTATTGTAGTGTTATTCTTAAATTCTTATGTTTTTCTCTAATTTTCTCATTATGTTACCTTTTTTTTCTTTTTCTTTTTGTACCACTTGTTTTTCTGGTGTTACTCTCATTTTTTTTACTCATTTTTTACCTCGTGTTAT
This sequence comes from Silene latifolia, assembly GCF_048544455.1. Classification (NCBI taxonomy): domain Eukaryota; kingdom Viridiplantae; phylum Streptophyta; class Magnoliopsida; order Caryophyllales; family Caryophyllaceae; genus Silene; species Silene latifolia. The sequence continues at coordinate 10,938 of NW_027413518.1, read as the reverse complement.
TATGCTGTTATTGTGCTTTTTTTTTTTACTTTGATTTTTTTTACGACTTTAATTTTTTTTCTCTTTTTTTTTTACCACGTGTTATTGTGCTGTTATTGTTATTCTGGTGTTATTGTGATGTTATTCCGGTGTCACTTAGATTTTTTTTACTACTTTGATTTTTTTTACTTTTTTTACCACATATTATTGTACTGTTATTCTGGTGTTATTGTTATTCTAGTGTTATTGTGATGTTATTCCGGTGTCACCTTGATTTTTTTTACTACTTTGATTTTTTTACTCTCTTTTTTTACCACGCGTTATTGTGCTGTTATTCTGGGGGTGTTGTGATGTTATTCCGGTGTCACTTTGATTTTTTTTATTACTTTTATTTTTTTACTCTTTTTTTACCACGTGTTATCGTGCTGTTATTCTGGTGGTATTGTTATTCTGGTGTTATTGTGATGTTATTCCGGTGTCACTATGATTTTTTTTTACTACTTTGATTTTTTTACTCTTTTTTTTACCACGTGTTATTGTGCTGTTATTCTGGTGGTATTGTTATTCTGGTTTTATTCTGGTGTTATTGTGATGTTATTCCGATGTCACTTTGATTTTTTTTTACTATCTTTTTTTTCCCGTGTTATTGTGCTGTTATTGTAGTGTTATTGTGTCGGATAGTGTTTTCAGCTTGTGACGGATAATGTCCGTCACAAGTAAGACTTATTGTAATTCTATACTCTATAGCTATTACTCTATTAGCTTAACTAGTTTTGGAACCTGTGCACTACACGGGTGGTAACGAAAAGTATCATTAGAAATAAAAGCTTACTTATTTAGTAAATAACTAAACTTTAGAAAATTTACTTTGTCTACCCATACACGTTTGATAAGTTTATGTTGCTTAATTCTATTCGAAGTACACTGCTTTTTTTCTCTGACTTTTTAACGTAGGAGGAAATATGAAAAGTGAATATAAAATTATTGTCGATTTCATAACCGTTTTATCACACAATATATATTTGATTTAACTCATTATTGTACACGTACTTTTTTTGTCATCTTACCCTTATTTTTTATTATCCTCGCAATTTTCTACCTTATCCTTCATTTTCTCTCCCACCCACCATCACCTGAACGCCTGGAAGTAGCATTCACCATCAATGATCGCCTACCAGCAAACCCTCCACCACGGTGGTGGCCGACACCTCGGACCACGACATCTCTCTTAACTCGTATTTCCGCACCCCCCAGCCCCCTACAACTAAGTACCACCCTCAAATCCATATCCTACGTCTGTCCTCCAACTACCTTACCCAACCTTGCCTCCACCATCTACGCCTTGTACTCCAGCGTAACCACCAACCTAGTCCCACCCCCTGCTTGACCCCTTACCCTTCTCGTAACCTTATGCGACTCCGCACAGGTTGTCTTTAAAATTGCATTATAAAAATAGATAGGCAATATTTTAAATATAATTGTAGTCATCCTAATTTTCTAAGATAACTCATTCTATGTAATTTATTTTACGTAATTGCTAATGAATGACGCTTAGTCAACTGACCGGTCGGTAACTACTTCATACAAAAGAGGCACCATTTTATATTTAAATCAGGCACTTCGTAGTAGTTTGCGTAACTATATGCATTGATGGCTAGGATTAATAAAGTAATAATATAGTATAGTCTGGGTATTGCATGATGTTATTTTTTTTTCTTATTGGAGTACAACAACGACATATGTACATTATTACCATAGTCTTCTTTCTTTTAGTTTTATGGAGTACAACAACGACATATGTACATTATTACCGTAGTCTTCTTTCTTTTAGTTTTATTAACTACTGCAACAATTTCTTTGTACCCGCAAAGAAATGCTAAACGGTCAACCGAAATCGAAGATTGAGTCTTTAACTTAACAATATCTAGCTCCATACGATGTTGGCCACGAGAATGAAACACACTACGTCTACAGTTCTTGCTCTGACTCAATTGCTCTCTCATTTTCTAAAATCGATGAGTTATTGTTACTCCACAAGTTTAGCATCTCGGTCCATACAACCTCGTTGTAAGTCCCTTGTTCATCTCGACAGTCACCTTTATTACCTTAGCCTTCATTCATCTGAACTCTTGTTACAATCTCATTTTTCGATTGACAGTCTAAAAATAGAAATTAGATAAAACGTAAATGAATTACCAACAGGAATAAGCGACGAAGGTATGGGCTCTTATATGTTGTTTGACGACTTGACGTCCATAGTAAAGTCTTCTAAGCCCAAATACAGATTTACAATTCTTCATCCTGCACATCAAACATATTTCATCATTTCATTTTCAGAAAAATTAACATTATAAATTATATAAATAAATTTTTTGAAAGTAATATAAAAACCAAAACGAAACAAAGAAGTGTAGAGTTTGAGTATGAATATAGAGTACGTTAGATATCCTATATTTCTATAATGGCGAAAATTATGAAAAATATGGTCAAATAGAAATTATAGGATAGCTTCCCCTTGGACCCTTGATATATAATATTCCAAGATTTCAAATATTTGATGAAATCTCTACTTATTGACCGCTCATTACAATAACGGTAATATTTTCATTTGCATAAATCACGGCTTCAATTTTGGTAAGAAATCATAATTAGTGAATTTTGATTATGATTAAATTCATTATGGTAATAAATATTTTTGACACTATGGAAACTTTCTTCTATAACTTGTCCGTATTATGGAAATTTTATTAGGAAGAATCCATAATTATGACATTTTATTTTAGTAAAAATTAAAGGGTTATTTGTTAATTAATTTAGCTTTATTTTTTGCTTTAATTTGCTGAAGATGACATGTGGCAGAAGCCATCTGCCGATGACACGTGGCAGATGGTTTCTGCTTTAATATAATATATGATAAGAGACATTTCATACAAAAATAATAGATTTATGTAAATAGTCGTAGTACATAGCGATCATTAATGTGACCTATCAATTTTTTTTTTTTTGGTGAAAGGTAAGTATTATATATAAAAGAAACGTAACCATACACGAGACTTTTTGGGTTAATCCGAGAAGGATAACCCAATACACACTCCAAGCCCAAGGCCCGCCTTTTGAGTCAACAAATAAAATTACATCCAAAAATCAGACAACAAAAGGGGAAGTAAAACGACATCAAAACCAAATTGGGGGAAAATCAAATCCCTAAAAATCGTCTTTCTCCAACCTCCGCAAATCCACACTAGCAACAATCTTCTCCAATAATATGTTGAATGAAGCTTCGATCCGCGTTCTTTACTAGAGTTGTTAGAACGACGGACACTCTTCTACTCATTTCCTCGATTATTTGTTGAGCTAGCCTATTGGGTCGTATCAGGGTAAGTTCGAGTCTGCTCTTATTCCTTTGATTCCAGATATGATAGAGACAGGCATTAATGACAGCATTGATAATCCCTTGTTTCAGCTTGGTTCCTTTCATCCTCAATCTCCAATTGAGCACGTCCCGATATGGCAGAGGGATACGAAGCCACTCCCCTACACTCACCATCACCTTCCTACTGTACGGGCAGTCAAAGAACAGATGATCAATTGTCTCCGTTCCATTTTTGCAAATCCGGCAAGTATCCTCTTCACTAATGTTTAGATTATGAAGTTTCTCCATGGTATTCATGTTTCTATGTTGGTATACCCAAGAGATAAAGTTGTGTTTAGGAATACTCCATTTATTCCAGACCAGACTATTCCAATTGACCTATCAATTTGTCAGCAAATAAACAAGTATCAAATCATACACCTAGCTCCACACCTTCACTGAGCATAATAAAGCATGTAAAAATCATACACAAGCTTAAAGCTTGTCTAATATCTAATACCTCCTCAATAATTCAGCTTCAGCTTGCAGAAGATAAAAACGTACATGCAAAATGTAGCTCATCATCACAATCCCATCATACGCGTAATTGAGCTTAATTTGAGTAGATTGCTTACAAGCTTTCTCAATAAATCATATGGAGGTAAGAAGATCTGAACCATAGACCAAAAGTAAATGAATTATAAATAAGGAATAGGCCAACCACCTTGAAGCCACATCGTTTAACGTGACCAACAAAGGTCTGGAATATTTGATCCTGCATCGGAACCGCCGTGACAATCAAACTGAGATGCAAGTCAACACAACATCAACCACCAGTGCTCACCACTGACTGCACTCCTCCGCTCAACTCCGTTGCTCCCACACCATTGGCGAAACCCGACTCGCATCGCCATCACCATACTCCACCACACCTCGCTCGGCCTCCTCTACTCCTCTACGCTCAGTAAACAGCAGCAACATCACCTAATTCGAGCAACCCTATATCAACCTTCGACTTCTCCACCATGCGATTCACCATGGCTCGATGCCCATATCTCAGGCTGCCCATCTCCAAGTACTACCAGGTGCAACCCACAGCAATATCGCCAACCAACAGCCACCAACCATGTCTCCAGCCAGGTCCGTCGACAACAACCAGAGCCTCCAACTCTTGCTCAACTCAGATTCGGCGCCGAACCCAACTCCGTGGTCAATTGGAGCAGCCCATAACCGGAGATCAGTCACCCAATATCGATTAAAAATAAAAAAATTATTGATAATTAAAAGAAAGAAAGTTACCTTAAGTGTTTGGAAGAAGATTGAAAAGTGCGGTGGAGTAATTGGATTTGAGATTTAAGAGAAGAGATACGGAGATTGTCAGAAGCGAAGGTTTGGTCTAAATCAAATTTGTTTTAACTGGAATTCATATTGATTGGATTCGATAATTGATAGATAAGAATGCAATCGGCAAGAAATTAAAATACACCTCGTCGATTTTGATTTTGATGATGTAATTTATGGATATAGAGTGAGTTGAAAAGAGATTTTCAATGCATTTGTTATGTTTTCAGCATTATTATCCTTGTTTTCTGTTGGGTTGGGTTTAATTCGGTGATTCTATCTCAGCCATCTATTTCCTTTTATCCAATGGCTGAGATTTGTGAGCACAAACTCACCATAAGAACCAAACTCACGAGATCCCGCCTCTCCTCTCTCTCTCTCTCTCTCTCTATATATATATATATATATATATATATATATATATATATATATATATATATATATATATATATATATATATATATATATATATATATATATATATATATAGACACCATAGTGTATATAATTAAATTTTAAATTTGGTATTTAAAACATAGTTCCTTTACTTCATAGTGTTGTTTCTTTGTTAATAATGTAGTGTTTTGCTTAGATATGGGTCTCAATGTTTGCTTACCTTGAGGGTTGTATAGTTCTGATGAGTAAAGACAGGTAGATAATTTGTTGAGTGGTAGTTTTGATTAGGGTAGTTGTCCAAATGCTAATAATTTGTGATGAGTCGTGTGGTATTTGAGAGTTATGAGTGTGAAACATGTGTTTTATTGGGATTAATGTAAGTTTCGTTTGAGTTGGATTTGAACCGTGTAAGTAGGTAAGTGCTTGATTGATGGATCGTGTCGTTGTACGCCATCAAACACATTTATACCCAACTACTAGCATAGCAAGCAAGTCGGGGTCGATCCACGGTACGAGGGTACTCAAATTGTTCAATCTAATTATGGTTGCACTTAGGGTTGTCACAATTGAAATGGGTTTATGATTCTAAACTAATGAAAGCAATAGAAGGTAAATAAGCAATAAAACAAAGGATGTAAACAAATGATAAAGATACTAGGATGTCATGGGATCATAAAGGAATCATGATAAGATAGCATAAATGAGTTATATAGATGCAAGCAATTTATTATTGTTGGAATTAAGTTAGTTCATGTCATATAATTCATAAGAAGATTTGGGTCCCAGAGCCGAGTCATTCACGACTTTACAACACCTACAATCGACTTAGTTCTTCCCATTAAACTACATGCATATTAAATCAATTCCTAGGGAAACTTGCGTCTCGGAGCCGAGTCAGTTAAGACTTTACAACACCTAAAAGTCGACTTGGGTTTTCCCTATTTCAACTATATGCAAGGTCTAATAAGGCTTGAGTTTGTTTATATCTTACAAGCCTTGTTGAAAAGATAAGAGATGGGTAAAAACTGCAAGGTTTCATAGTCTAGCATTTCATCAAACATGATATGTGCATAAGTTGAAGAACAATAAGCAAGCATTCATATGAACTCATTAAGCATAAATCTATCCCATGATTAACTTCCTTAATCCCCCACTAATCCTAGTTAAGTAAATACTCACTCATTATCATGGAAGACATGTTATCAATGGTGTCAATCATCACAACAACTATAAACATGATTAAAGAGTGAGGAAATAAACAATAAAGAGTAAAGAGTAAAGATATTATACCAAACTTAAGATGAACAATTGGAAAGGAAAGAATAATAGAAGAAAACTTGATTGATTGATGAAAAGTTGTCAATTCTCCAATAATAACCCAATAATCTTCAATTACCCAATAATAAACTTGAACAATAATTAAGGAAAGATTAGTGTGTAATTTTGAGGAATGATTGAGATTAATCTATTCTAATCTACTCTTAATCTAATCTAAGAATGCTTAATCTAAACTAAGGAAGCTTAATCCCTTGATTATTACAAATGGAGTATATATAGTGGTACATCATTAGGTTAAGCAAGGGTAGATTAGTAAATAACATTTTTAAGTGTTGAATAGAGCTTTGCAAGTCCCGAAGGACATGCGCGGATCATGTAGGAACTCCCAAGGAAATCCGCGCATCCTAGCCTGAAGCACGTTTGGTCCTGTAAGGCGATCCTCTCGGCCGCATCGGACGCTTCGGATCCCGGGTCCGGGCGCGACTTGAGCTCGGGACGCTCGGATCCTGGGACAAGGTTCTTCTCTTATTCTTGGCTACCTAACAATCCGCTCGTCCTGGCTTGGGGACGCCCGTCCTGAGTCTGGGACGCCCGTCCTGAGCTCAGGACGCTCGGATCATAGGTCAGCTTGTCTATTTGAGCTCGGATTGTAAAACGGACGTCATTTCCTCATCCGGACTCCTATTGGAGTGATTCAAAAGCCTAAACCATTTGATTTTTTGACACCGTTTCATCTATCATAGTTTCAGAGCCAAACAAGCAATTCTTGGTTTGGTTCCAAGAAATTTCCTCTTGTAATGGCTTCCTTCTCGTCATCCTTGCTCAACAACTTGTGGGGATTGATTCTTGGGTCGTGGGGGTTGTCCTTCATTACCCTAAAACTTTATTTATTGAACTATGGCCTTTAGCCTTGGTCTCCTCTTCAATGCTTGGTCGTTGGATATTATTAATTCAGCTCCATTTCACTCCGTTTGGGTAAGGTTAGTACTCCTCTTCTACAAAGGACACCAAACCTCATAGAATATGCATAATAGGAAGCTAGAGACAAGAAACGACCCTAATACACACTAAAAAGCAGAGGAACTAGGCTAGTTAAGGGACTAAATGTGCGTAAATATGAGTCACATCAAACATCCCCAAACCGAACCTTTGCTCATCCCGAGTAAAGAGTTGACTAAAACTATGACCTTTATTTATACTAATGTAATAATGTAGCCGATGTGAGATAATTAGTGGGTCTCACTCCGCCCTTTCAACTCACAACAAGACATCCATGAGGTAAGATGCCTTCTTGCAAGGTAAGGTGGGGCTTTCCAAAATGGCGATACATCTAAGCATTAAGCACACAAAACAAGTAATGGATGCATCTACAAAAGAATAGCCACTTTCCTCATCTAAGTGGTGGAAATCACCTACAAGGGGAAGCAATTTAAGGGTACACACTCCATCATAGATATTGGTTCTCCTAGTTACTAAGTCCAAGAGGATACAAACAATTCACCTCCAAGTTGTGTCAAACTAGGGTATCTTTGTCCACAATCGCTAAATGCTTTCGTCAAGACTCAAGAGTAAACTCCCTATGGTGTTAGAAACACTCAGGATCGCGAATTCCCCCTCTTGCCTAGACAAGAAGAAGGATTGTCCCCTTTCCACCATGCAACAAATAAGATCAATGGATAAAAGGGATTCAAAGTGTTTGAGTTTCCCATTTGTAGTTTGCTTTTTGATTTGTTTTTCCCCCTAATTTCTTGTGGTATTTGACATTTGAGAGTAATTTTCTTGCCATTTCTTTGATGTTTGACATTTTTGATACTTGGCAATTTTTCAATTTTGCATTTTTGAACATTTTTCAAAGTCACCCCAATTTGTAACGAGGGTGCTTTTATTGAAGCATATGAGTTTATTTTTCTACTCCTCTTTTCTTTGATGCAATTTGTGCAAACTTTTTTATTTTCATTTTGGTACTTGAACTCAATTTGGAGATTTTTGTGCCCATTCCCTTTTTGTTGACAAAATATGATGATAGAAGTGTAAGAACGGTTGCATGGCTTCAAAGGTCACCTTGGATTAAACGGTAGGCAAGGAGTTATCACACCACAAGGTACTCTTGACTAGGCCTTAGTCCATGGGTCAAAAGATACTAGTATGACACATCCTAGGGTGTCTTGAGAGTATTCTAGCAAACAAAGTCTCAAGGAGAAAAATTATCTACAAGAGCCTTATATACACTTGTCAAGTTTCCCAAATAGGCATTTTCACAAAAATTTTCTAACCATGCAAACTACATGCCATGATGCAACTAACATATATACAATCCTAATGCATATGCTTCTATCAAATATCACTACAACAAATTGTCACTTGCGCCACGAATTATGCCACGGGAATTTATAACTCGTGGCTAAATTCTGCTTAGCCACGGGAAAAACTTGTTCATTATTTTGGAAAAAAAATTTATGCCACGGGATAACTTTACCCGTGGCAAAAAGTCACTTGCGCCACGAATTAGGCTACACCCGTGGTAAATAATCATTTTAGCCATGAGCTATGTCACACCCGTGGCGAAATTTTATTTAGCCACGAAATGTTCCGTGGCAAAAACTTTTTTAGCCACGAACTAACAACACCCGTGGCGAGTATCTTTTCCGACTTAAATTAAGATATTTTCATGTTAAGGCAAACCAAAAAATTGCTTGCTTTTAAAAATATACAAAATCTGAATGAAATTTAATCAAATATAAATAATATGAAAATACATTTAAATATAAAATTTTGGAAACACTTTTTTTAACTTAATTAATATTTTTTATTATTTTATTTACTTTAATAAGCAATTTTAAAATTTTATAAACTTATGTGTAAGCAAAGAAACGTTTATCGTCTAATTTTTTTTCATTTTTTACAAATCACAATTATGCTTTATATGTTTTTCAAAACATTGATAATTTAAGAATTTTGTTTTAATATACTCTATTTGATCCGTTCCAAAGGTAACATAGAGGAAAATGGAGTATTTAAGAAAAAGGTGGAAAAAGTAACGGTAAAGAGGGAAAAAAATAGGTGGGCCACATAATTGTGGGTTTAATTGTTGGATGGTATGTGGATATGTAATGACATTTTGTGTAAATATGAAATGGATATAAGGACAACTTGGTAATGTTGTAGGCCAAATAAGGTATGTTACCTTTGGTGTGGATCATTCATTTTAAGTGTTACATTTGGTGTGGATCGGAGGGAGTATAATTTTGTTTATTAAAGTCATGAATTTCTAGTAATTTCTTTTACTTTTTTTAATTAAATCTTTATAATTTTGAATAAAAATCTTAAATGATCGTATTACATTTAAAGACATACTGTATCAATTAAATAAATAAGTTATTTACCATCTATCTAAGAGAAATCTAAAATTCATATAATTGTCAAACCGTTTCATTCAAAATTATATTTACAACTTTATTTGTAAAATATTTATAAAAAAATTTGAATTTGATATAAAATTCAACTTGTTGAGGAAAAAAAATCGGGAAAATTTTTTTAGGAGTAAAAAAGAAACAACAATTAGATTACAAAATAGATTAAATAAAATAAATGCGCTAAGAAATGAAAGTAAAAAAAATGATCTCCCATTAATCAATTAAGAAAAGAACATATTGGAAAAATTATCAATATAAAAATTCAATATGGAAATGTTTTTCATTGAAAATGAGCGCATCACAGGGAAAATATAGAAATAATGATAATTTAAAGTCACATGTACCAATAATGTGAAAATTCTGAGAAAAGAAACAATAAATTATAACAAAGGAAAATCAGTTTCGAAAAATAAGCGATTCTGTTGCACGACAGTTTTTTTCGTGTTTTCTGGGTAAAAAGTGACTACTTTTGGTTAATAGTGACCATTTTGAGGAAAAAAACTTTAATTATATAAAGTGGTCGTTATTTTACAAAAATATGGTCACATTTTTCATATCGCAGGTACGACGGTCATACTATAGAATTTGCATAGAAAAATAAACAAAAAATCGAGTACAAGAGAAATAAAATAAAAATGTCGATAAACTAAAGAAATAAAAAAAATGTTAGGAAAACAAGATTAAATTTACTTTTTGGAGAAAATGGTTTTGCTGACTTCAGCAAAAAAAATTACGTCAAAATCATTAGTCGGGAGGTTAACATCGAAATTTGATTGTTTTGGCCAAAATAATGTTTTTCTCACAAGAATTTGTAAATCATGTTACATTTTTATAATTAAAAAGAACTAAAGGTAAATTTTGAAAGAAAAAAATAAACTTAAAAGGATTCAAAGTGACAATTACATCAACAAAGTTAACTTTCAATTTCTAGAGCACATCAAAAGAACTCTACAGATTAAGCGTGCTCGGTGAGAGTAGTGTTGGGATGGGTGACCTCCGGGAAGCCTCTCGATGCGCACCGGATGCATGATTTGGTAAAACCAAATAACGTTCAAATGAATCGACTTAACTAGCGAAACAAGTATCTAGATTGTCGTGGTTCCATATATGATAAAATATTCATTGTGAAAAAAAAAAATTATTTTACGTTTTGTTTATTTAATTTTCATATATATTGTT
>NW_027413517.1:0-30874 GCF_048544455.1 Silene latifolia | reverse complement strand
GGATCCATAAATTAACCTAAGAATCACTATTCATGTGGTAATATCTTCCTTATCTCTCTACAATACATCCTTAGCCAAGTAATAACAACTTATCCCTCTAAGTTTACTGACTTGAGCGTCGGAGTGAGTACGCTTGGCACAAAGCCAAGCCCTCAGTTCGTTCATTGTTGCAGGAGAGGCCGAAAGGAACGATAAAGACCAGAGGAATTCAACTCAAGACATCTTTCTACAAGCCACGGGTGGTAACAATACTTGCTCTGGAATTACACCCGGAACAATTGGCGCCGTCTGTGGGGAGAGACACTAGAAGCTAGTCACATTCATTCCCAAACAAAATATACACACAAAAAACCCACCCCAAAAGCCAAGAAGATGTCGAAACAACAAGAGGCATTCGTGACTGACGAAACCGAATTCTACCAAGATGATACCGTCCACAAATCTGGAGTTGTGCAACCCTCCGCCGGTCAAGTGATTCAACCGGAGTACGGGATGCCAATAATACCAGACACTCCGCTGCCTGCCGACCAGGTCACCATCATGGGACATGTGGTTGACGCAATGGCCGAAGATGCTCCCGGACCTAATTGGGAGTACGCCACTCACACTGTCACACCGACAAGAGCGGCGGAAACCGTCCAGGAGACCAGGGCCCAAAACGTGACCCCAAGAAACTTGAACGGAGCATTAGGAGAAGCTGACCCTGTCAAGACACCGGAGGGGCCCAAAGTGGTCGTGGTAGACCTAAGTCCCTCTCGCACTCGTGAGAAGACAGCGTCGCCGCGGCACGAACGAGGCACACCCCGGAGGAGTGAAAGAAGCCCAACTCGTCAGAGTTGGAGAAGAAGCCCGACTCACCAGAGTCGGAGGAGAAGTCCTTCTCGCTACGAGGAGAGAAGCCGGACTAGGAATGCGAGGAGCCGATCGCCGCGTGTCGTTCGACATGTGGTCGACAGCCCCTCGCGCCTCGTCCTAGATACCCGGTCCGACTAAGCTGAAGTTACCACCCATAGCATACAAAGGGGAAGGAGACCCGACCGACCACGTCGAGGCTTACGAGTCTCACATGTCGGTATGGGAGCAACCGATGAGGTTTGGTGCCGAATCTTCCCAACGACACCGCATGGGATGGCACGAGTTGGTACAAGGGCTACCCGACGGGTCGGTATCTTTGTTACGCCGACCTAAAGGACGCATTCCTAGCCCGTATTCCCGCAACAAGAGGAGGGCCGTGGAGACATCGACCTCCCGACTATCGACAGAGGGAGGCGAGTCCCTCCGAAGTTATGTGAAGAGGTTCGACGCGAGGTTCAACAAATTCGCGAGCCGAACAATGAACCGGCGACCTTGCGCTGATGAAAGGACTCCCAAGGGAGACCTAAAAACGAGCTCATCAAAAGCGGCGGCCCGACCTTGGACGCCGCCAGAAATTGGTGATCAAGCCATTAAAGTGGAGGACTATCACAAAACCTGGGTAGGCTCTAGCGAAGCCAAGCCCTCAGAAAAGAAGAGCCGCCGGGAGGACAACCCGGATGAAGGGCGCCGTGACAATAATCGGTCGCGGTCTGGCGAAAGACGCCGTGACAATAATAGGTCACGGTCTGACAAATCTGCCAGGAAACAGGACTCGACGGGCGCCGGGTGGAGTTCGGGATCGTACCACCAGAGGCGGTATAATGATAAAACCCCCCTCGTCGTATCGGCCGCCGAAGTCTTCGCCCTGAGCAAAAACGAGGGCCAGAAGTGGGAAAGGCCCCCCAAGCCGAAGGGAGACGGTGACACGAGCCAGTACTGTGAGTACCACGGCCACACCGGTCACCTTACTGACAACTGCCGGCATCTGAAGAATGCCATTGAAGAACTGATCCGGAAGGGGAGCCTCGGCAAGTACGTTGCCAAAGGCCAAAAGACTGACGCCGGCGGTTCAGATAAGAAATCCGTCTTTGAACGGATAGGAGTGATCCATGTTGTCATCGGGGGCAACGAGAACGGAGGGTCCGCTCATGGGCACAAACGGCACCTGAACGAGCTGTATCAGGCCATCAACTTTGTGCCCAACACAGCGATCCCCGCTTCCAACATCCCCGATATGACTGTTAGAAGGAAGGACTACGAAGGAGTCATCGCTCCTCACAGCGACCCACTTGTAGTCAATTTGGACATATCCAACCACCTGGTCAAGAGGTGCCTGATTGACACAGGCGCCTACACGAACATCATGTTCAAGGAGTGCTTCCTCAGCCTCGGTCTGAGAGTCAAGGACTTAAGCCCCTGCACCAATCCACTATACAGCTTCTCTGGGGCCGGCCTAGTACCACCGGGTCAATCGACCGCCTATGATGTTCGGCGAAGGGAATGCGGCTAAGAATGTCCTAGCCGAGTTCGTGGTCATTGACGGCTCGTCCGCTTACAACGTTCTCATAGGCCGAGTCACTCCGAGCGAGGCCGACGCAGTGATGTCCATCCGGCCCTAACACCGATGTACGTCTCGGACCGGGAAGCGCATAAGCTCGTCTCCAGGGACGAGAACGGCGAGGTGGTCAACGTCCAGATAGCTGCCAGAGGATGCAACATGCAATCCCTCAAAGTGGCAAAGAAGTCAGAAAAAGGAAAAAGTCCATCCTTACAACAGGAGGGCGACCTCATGGATGCAACTAGCGGCTGACTGGGAAGGTGTGCCTTTGATGAGCCATTAGGACGCTGGTAATCTCGGGAAAACTTTGTATAGCGGCGGAGGTGTCCAAGATAGCTGTGGGCACCCCAACGCATGTTTATACCTAATGAAAAATCGTCCAAGTCTTCCATCAAAGTGTCCATTTTTTCCCATCGTCATTAACGTGAAAGAAGATGCCGCTCACACCGTCACACCGACAAGAGCGGTAGTCTCCATAAAGAAGCAGGCACCGTCGCAGTCACCCCAAGTAGTAGACGCCACGGCAGTCACCCCAAGAGGTTTGACGCCGTCGCAGTCACTCCAAGTGGTAGACGCCACGGCCGTCATCAAGAAATAGACGTCGGCTCACACTGTCACACCGACAAGAGCGGTAGTCTCCATAAAGAAGCAGGCACCGTCGCAGTCACCCCAAGTAGTTGACGCCACGGCAGTCACCCCAAGAGGTTTGACGCCGTCGCAGTCATTCCAAGTGGTAGACGCCACGGCCGTCATCAAGAAATAGACGCCGGCTCACACTGTCACACCGACAAGAGCGGTAGTCCCCATAAAGAAGCAGGCACCGTCGCAGTCACCCCAAGTAGTAGACGCCACGGCAGTCACCCCAAGAGGTTTGACGCCGTCGCAGTCACTCCAAGTGGTAGACGCCACGGCCGTCATCAAGAAATAGACGCCGGCTCACACTGTCACACCGACAAGAGCGGTAGTCTCCATAAAGAAGCAGGCACCGTCGCAGTCACCCCAAGTAGTAGACGCCACGGCAGTCACCCCAAGAGGTTTGACGCCGTCGCAGTCATTCCAAGTGGTAGACGCCACGGCCGTCATCAAGAAATAGACGCCGGCTCACACTCGTCACACCGACAAGAGCGGTAGTCTCCATAAAGAAGCAGGCACCGTCGCAGTCACCCCAAGTAGTAGACGCCACGGCAGTCACCCCAAGAGGTTTGACGCCGTCGCAGTCACTCCAAGTGGTAGACGCCACGGCCGTCATCAAGAAATAAGACGCCAGCTCACGCTGTCACATCGACAAGAGCTGCCGTCATTACCAATAAGCAGACGCTGGCTCACACTGTCACACCGACAAGAGCGGTAATCACCCTCAGGAAGCAGACGCCGCGGCAGTTACGGCCAGCGCCGTTGATACTCGCAGAAACGATCAAAACGCCTTAAAAGTGTTTAAACACAGTTTGGATGCGCACTCTAGACTGCCTCGACCAGGCCGAGGCGGAAACAAAATGGCCACTCAGACGAAGACGAAAAAAGACCTCGGCCAAGCCAGAGGCAAAGTGAAGACGCTAAGTACAGTTGATACGCTCAACTATTAGCGCAAGGAAACTCAAAGTGAGGTAAAGACCTCGGCCAAGCAAAAGACAAAAGAAACGAACTCTTATTAAAAATGATAAGTTACAAGTGAGGAGAATACAGACGACGGCCGTCCCCATAGGGATAAGCCTAAAACACAACCTACCAAGAGTTTTACTAACAAAACACGGAGAAGAAAAACAAAAGATTACAGGTATCATTTGAAGCGCCAAAAATGGCAGGGAGGGAAGGTTTAATAATTGGCTCCCGAACAGCTGAAGCTATCCGAGACGCCGGGTGAGCCTGGTGACGACCGCCCGTCTCCCTATGCCTGTTGCTGCTTGCCATCAGCAGCGGTAGCAGCATCCTCTTCGATGGGCAACCCAGCGGCGTTCTTAGCAGCCTCAGCTTTAGCAGCCTCAGCCTTAGCCTCGGCAGCCTCAGCTGCCCTTGCCCTCTCGGCTTCCTCCTTGGCCGCCTTAGCCTTCCCAGCAAGGGCTGCACTCTCCGCGGCCGCCTCTTTCTCTATCTTCACCCTCACCGCCTCCTTGGCCTTCTCCTCCACGGCTTTCTCCTTAGCTTCGAGCTTATCGTCAAACAGCTCGTCAAATTTGCCCCACGGGAAGGAACCAAAGAAGAGGGAAGAGCTCCTCAATCACTTCCCCGGCGCCTCTTCGGCCAGATCCCGGAATTCGGTGCACATGTTAGGGAGCATGACGGTTTGGTGCATCTCAATGTCCTCCTCCTTTTGTCTAATAATGGCCTCCTTGCTCCGAATCACTTTCCCCTGGATCTGAAATTTGCCCCTAAATTCATTCCTCTGCTGGAAATAAAGGTCGGCGTGCCTCTGAACAAGGTAACACTTCTCCAAAGACTTTGCAACTTCGGCCGCAGTAGCCTCGGCCTTGGCTCTCTCAAAGAAGGACCTCCTTTTCAGCGTCCTCCCTGAGTTTTCTCTCAGCCAAGAGCGCTTTCTCAGCATCTCCCCTAAGCCTCTGCTCATTGAGGAGATCCAGCTTCGCCTTCGCGGCCACCTCCTTAGTGGCATTAAGCTCAAGAGCGGACTGAGCCACGGCCTTCTCCTTCTCTATAATACGAGCACCGGTCAGCTCGTTCCATCTCGCCAGCTCCTCGATCAACCTCGCGCCTTCCGCTACAAGCTGGGAGGGGAAGCCTTCAGGATGAAGAGTCGGTGGTGACGTTTCGATCACCACTGCAATCGGGAGGGGGAAGCCTTCCGGGATGAAGAGTCAATGGTGACGTTATGATCACCACCTGCGCGGTTTCTCCTCCACTTGTCGCTCATTAAGAGCGACGCCGGCCGAGGCGGGCGATCCGCAAAATTTAACGGAAGCATCAGTATCAACATGCATAGACATGCCAGAGAGCCCGTCATCAGCAGCACCTAATGAACCGGCTAAACCGAGCCACGAGCCACGAACGGATCGCATACCATGCTTGGCCTTCTTGGCCGGAGGACGCGTTTCCTCGCCAAAGCGAGGAAGCAACGGCAATGGCGGAGGCTGTCCCCTTTCTCTTACGGACAAGGGGAGACCCCTCTTCATCAGAGTCCTCCCCATTGGTGATATCAACGATCTCCACCGTTGCCTTCTGAACAGGGGGAATGGGAGGTGGAACTGATGTCGACGCCATCGCCGCCGAAGACCTTGTTTTTCGCGTGTGGCGCGGCATGTTACTAACAACCTTCGCCCGGGCCTCCACCACATTCAAGCTCTTCACCGGCGATCCATGAGATCATTCGGCGACGTCCTGCGGTCATGGGTTAGAGCCTTGGGATGCAAGTTAGCAACGGTTTTATCTTTGTGCAGCCCCATTCTCCGGAGGATATCCTCAGACAAGTCCGGTCCAAAGTGGTCTGCGAAGGAAACAAAGCAAGAGTTAAGTAGAAGAAATAAATCAAAGTTTGAAAAACAGGAACATTGAGAGCAGTGATGGGCCTCACACCGACCCCACTCACCCTATGCTAGGGCCGGTATGAGGCCGACATGGCAGAGCGGCTCATCCTGAAGTGATCTGCGTTGGGGGAATCCATCTTTTCGGCACCCCACTCTTGTCCGCCTCAAAAAGCCTCATCGCCAGTTTCTCATCCTCTTTAAGAAGGACCTTGCTGGCATCCATCTTGAGCTTTTTCCGGGTGACCCATCTATCATGCTCCGCCTTAGTCTCGCACCGCAAATTAACTTGGTGCTGAAAGGAGCGGGGCAGCGGATAGTCATCCGGCACCTTAACGTATACCCACCGATCTCTCCAGTCCTTGCAAGAAGTAAGTTTGTCAACAGAGACATAACCCTGCTCCATGTGCACGCTGTACCATCCGACGCGGCCAGAGATTGATGGCCGGAGATGATGAAGCCGGCGGAATAAATTCACCGTTGGGGCCTCTCCCTTGAAGAGACAAAGCCAGACAAAGCCGACTATCGTCCTCATGGCCAACGGATGCAGTTGGGCCACAGCGACGTTCATAGCTTTGATGATAGCCATGACGTATTCATTCAAAGGAAACCGGAGCCCATACTCCAGGTGCCTGATATACACGCCGATGTGAACCGGGGGAGGGCAACAGACCGCCTGACCCTCCTCAGGGATAACAATTTTGTACCCCCTGCCAAAGAAGAAATGGCCCTCGAAAAGTGTCTCGCCGGAACAACTGGCGAACTTATGGGTCCAAGCACGGTCAAGGCGGACCTTACAGGCGTCACCGTGATCCATAACGTACTGCCTCCCCTCTTTAGGACGAGCCTTTTCAGCGTTATCACCAAAATCGTCTGCGTCATCATCGACATCATCGTCATCCTCCCATTCCTCCAAAATTTGAGGATCAACTTCAGGAGAAGGAGACCTAGGGCCCCCAGGCCTCATCAGGAGGGCATCTAGCTTCTCCTCCTCATCAAGACGCGACGGGGAACCCCCCGGCGCAGAAGTACTAGCCCCGGCGTCAGCAGAAGACATGATAGCAATGACTACTTAACAAAATAAGAAGTGAGGAAATTTGTTTGTTTACCTTGAACAAAAACACTCGCCGGAGTAACAACTCTGGAAATTAGAAGACAAAGAAGCCTTTGAAAGTTTAGAGAGAAGAAAATTTTGGAGAGAACGAAATTAGTGGCCAATTTCGCGGAATAACTGCCCTATTTATAGGGAAAAGCCCATGAAGAAGGACCAATCAGAGAACAACCCATGAAGCGCCAGCCAATCAGCTAACAGACACGTGTCAGACATGCAACCATGGAAAGTCAATCGTCGCAACAGTCAAACGTCAATCAATGCAACAGTGATCAAGCGTCTTCAACACGCCCCTTCACCTCTCTTCGCCCATTCATCTTCCTCAACAAATTCCTAGGTATCTGCACTCCGCCGGCCACATGATCAACCAAGCTAGGCAGCACCGGCCTGGGGGCAATCAAAAACAATCGGCACTCCCAACCCTGGTCTCGGGCAGCGTCACTTCCTTTTCCACATCGGATGCCCTTTACACATCCATGTGGAGGGGGGATATGGTACGGCCTAAGAAGAACCAGGCTGAGATAGAAGAAGCCGATACAGAAAAGTTTCAAAAATTACTTTCGCAGAATATACGCTCAGCATACATCGGAGCCCATACCACGGCATAGACTACGCTGGGGGCAAATTGATGGGGCATATTCTGCACCGCTGACCAAGTCAACATATTGAGCAAGGTCAAGGATATCCACAGCCAAGTCAACGACTTAGGCACTCTAGCCGATGCAACCCATCGGCATGTCACCTGGGTCTCGGCCTGGCAATCAGCCAGCCGGGACACATATCCGCGTACTCATATCCAAGACCCTCGGCCGGCCCGCCATGGGTCCATCGGCCGAGGGTAGAACGGTCTTTCCACCTGCTAACCACTTGGCCACTTGGCCACTACGTGACAAAAGGTGAAAGTCTATAAATACTCCTCAACCTTCATTGAGGAAAGGATTCATAAATTAACCTAAGAATCACTATTCATCTGGTAATATCTTCCTTATCTCTCTACAATACATCCTTAGCCAAGTAATAACAACTTATCCCTCTAAGTTTACTGACTTGAGCGTCGGAGTGAGTACGCTTGGCACAAAGCCAAGCCCTCAGTTCGTTCATTGTTGCAGGAGATGCCGAAAGGAACAATAAAGACCAGAGGAATTCAACTCAAGACATCTTTCTACAAGCCACGGGTGGTAACAATACTTGCTCTGGAATTACACCCGGAACAATAATAATATATGTAATATAATAACAAATAATAATAATAATAATAATAATAATAATAATAATAATAATAATAATAATAATAAATATGTTATTAATAATATTAATCAAAATAAATATATTAATAAATAATAAATATAATATAACAATAATAATAATAATAATTAATATTAATACTTTATACTACTAATATTGCCATTAATCATAATAATATAATAATAAATAAATATATTAAATATAAATAAAATAAAAAATATAATAATAAAAACAATAGTAATATAAAAAAATATATATTAGTATAATAATAAAAATATTAAATAGATTAATATAATAGTAATGATAGCAGTAATAAGACTATAAAATAAGAATAGTATTATTAATATAGAACTGAACTAAACTGATCTGAACTGAACTGAACTGAATGGAGCTGAACTGAACTGAAATGAACTTATAAGAACTGAAATTAAGTGCAAAAAAACAGGACCTAAAACACTATTGCTCATAAAAATACGGAAATTTATCATGGTATCCCTTAATTTTGTCAGATTTCTCATGGTATCTCTGCTTTTAAGAATCCGCTCATAGTACCCTTATTAAGGTTCCATTTTTATACCCGTATTACCTTATTGTAACCGTCGTGAACGGAACGTTAACTTTTGATGACGTGACAATAATTATTAAATTAAATTAAAAAAAATATGAAATAAAAATAAAAGTTTGGCATTTCCCATGATACTTTTGTACTTTATACATTCTTCTCAAGATATCCCTTAGATTAATAATTTTCCCATGATACCGTTGAGCAATTTTCTTATACAGTTTTCCCACTAGATTCTTTATTTAAGCAATGTAATAATAGATTTGAGGAATTAAGTTAATGATGACATGAAGACAAAGATGAAGATTTTGTTCAACTCTTATATTTTAACATAAAATTAGCATTAATTATGTACATGTTGATGTTGAGTAAGTGTAAATCGAGATGACACACAGAATGATAGCAAAATGACATAGCAATGTTGAACAGTTGTCTAGCTTCTTGTACTAAGTTAAGGTAGCCAAGTAAGTCAGGATTCATTTCTATATAATCTCTTCTTAAATTCATAACCTAGTTAATTACTTTTTTGGGTGATGATTTGTAATGGCATAACATGATACTTCTTTTGTTGTAACTTAAGGATATCTGGGGAAAAATGTATAAAATACAAGCAGGGCCTTAGGGTGGTTCAAACATAAAATAAGCGGTTTGAATGGGGTTCAAACCCAAACTATTTAATAAAATAGGGCGGGTTTGAAACTATTTACCAAAAATGGGTCCACGTCAGCATTTCCGCCTTTTTCTTTTTTTTTTTAAGAAATTTGACATATCTCGCTGTCCCGGACAGCGAGAATATACAGAGGCGATTTTGCATATTAGACTACTTGACATGCTACTTTCGTTGTCTCCGTTCTCCTTGCTCCGACAACCAAATAATGAAATACCACCACCATTCTCTTCTTCTCACTTCCCTTATCATATACATATCACTGTTTGAGTTATTAGCTTCATGGTTAGTGCAAAAAACGACTCGCAATATAGCCGTTTACTAATAGTTCTCTTCGTCTCACTTCCCTTCTCTTCTTCAATGACGGTGTCGTTAGTCACGCTTTATTAGAAAATGAGTATGATCTTTCAAAGCTGACCATGATTCCTACCGTATAGTGTATATCACTATTACCATAATTCCTACTGTATATCACTCACTATCAATATAAATGGATTTTTGCGAAACCGAAATTCTTAGTGAACGGCGATATTGCGGGTCATTTTTTGCACAAAACACGGAGCTAATAACTCGAACAAAGATTGTATATGATAAGGGAAGTGAGTAGAAGAGAATGTGGGTTATATTTCGTCATTTGGTGGTCGGAGCAAGGAGAACGGAGACAACGAAAGTAGCTTGTCAAGTATGTTAATACACAAGCTTTCTCGCTGTCCTGGAGAGTGAGTATGTACAGGTCCAGCTTTTGTGCATTATGCTTGTTTTTGCCTTTTGCCCTCTATAGATTCTCGTTGTCCGGGACAGCGAGATATGTCGAACTTCTTAAAAAAAAAAAGAAAAACGCGGAAATGCTGACGTGGACCCATTTTTGGTAAATAGTTTGAAACACGCCCTATTTTGTTAAATAGTTTGGGTTTGAACCCCATTTAAGCAAAAAGTTCTTAATAATACTAGTAGGGACTAGGGAGCGAGTACATGTTACAACATTTTTAGTATAAGATTTTGATTGAAATATTTCTGCATATCAAGTATTGTGTATGTACTGAAAACTTCATGTTGAGCTATTGTTCTTGATGATGACAAGTTCCCAATCCTTTGTTTCTTCTCAACTATTGTTTTGGCAAGATTTTTGATGTTGCAGGTCTGGACTATGTTGATCAAAGATGATGGAAGCTATATCGTTCGTATGTCCGTCTTTGTCTAGCATTAATGTAAGATTGTGGTTCTTAAGCTCACTCGTATGTTCTGAACAGTTACGCAGACTGTTCAGTTCAGAATGGTTCACAACACTGAATGAAGAACACGTGACTGATTTTATTTGGCAAAGAAGGATTTCGAATAAAATGTTTTCTGAACAAAATTTGGCTAAGATATTTTAAGAACCTTCTGGTTGCTTTGAAGAGAAAATATATCTTTTGAAATCAGTTGGAATATTTATCTTGCAAGAAAAGTCAAATTGTTTTTTGGAAATATTTTATTCTAAAAGATTTTATTTGCTTTATCTCTTTACCAAAAATATAGGGTTTGTTACCAAACCAATCTCCTATATAATTTCCAGCGAATCAGTCATTGGTATCTACCGAAATTGAGAGCTTGACATTTCACATCTACAGCTTTTTGCAAAATACTTTTCACGTGCCTTTTTGACAAAATCCTTTTTGCAAAATAATTTTTGTGTCTTGTGAACCGTCCTTGTGTGCTTAAGTTCTTACATTCATAAGACTATATTTGTTCTCCATCGTTCTAAATTGTTGAACTATATAAGGAGACAAAGCGAGTTGTAATCTTTCTTTTGTGAGAGAGTGTTTTTGGGGTACGGGGTTGTACTCGAGTCGCACGATCGGGGTTGATCGTGGGGGTTTTCTTTGTAATCGAGTTTGGTTATAAAGGAAATAATAATAAGAGAGAGGGTGGACGTAGACCTTTAGAGAGTAGGTCGAACCACGTTAAAAATCGCGTGTCTCTTGCTTTCTTTATCTCGTTTGCCTTTGTTTTTATTTGTTTTTCCTTTTTAATTCACGCATTCACTCAAACGAACAATACAGCACAACTCTGATTGTTTGAACAGTCACCGAGACTGTTCAATTAGCTTGTGTATTGTTTCAGAAGGAAATTCGTGAACGACCTTTTGCTTTAATTTCGCATTAATTTTTAAAAAGGGTACTTAATTCACCCCCTCCCCCTCTTAAGTACCGGATCAATAAACTCAACAATTGGTATCAGAGCCTCGTGCTCTTGATTGCCTTACAGCAAAGAGTTTGATCCTTTTTGAGTTTATTCTTTTGTACTTCATTTTATCATGAATTCCAAATCTGTCAAATGTCCTGTCTTTGATGGCACGGACTATGGCTGGTGGAAAAATCGTATGATGCATTTCATACAAGGAACAGATTATGAATGTTGGGTAATCATCGAAAATGGTCCCCTAGCCATCACTACCACCAATGCAAATGGTGTGTCTAGTGTAAAAGCGCCCAAGGACTACACATCCGATGATTACAAAAAGGCGGAGAAGAATGCTAGGGCTATATCACTCCTGCAATCCGGAATTGGTGAATCTGAAACCAGTCGAATTGCAGGATGTAAAACGGCTAAACAAATTTGGGATAGCTTATCACTAGCCTATGAGGGGACCGTGCAAGTAAAGAAACAACGTATTGATCTCTTAATGCAACAATATGAAAACTTTAGAATGCACGAGGATGAACCCATAAAAAGCATGTCTTCACGTTTTTCAAGTATAACTAACGAACTTTCAAATCTTGGTAGACAATTCGAAACTGAGGACATTGTCCGTAAAATTTTAAGAAGTCTTACCAGGAAATGGCGACAAAAAGTCACGGCCATTGAAGAGTGTAGAGACTTAGCCACTCTTACCTATGAAGCCCTAATGGGATCTCTTATGGCACACGAAATAACACTCGACAATGATGCCGAAGAGAAACCCAAAGCTAAGGGTCTGGCCTTGAATGCCGTCTCAAGTGATAATGAAAATGATCTTGAGGAGGAAGTTGCCTAGCTGTCTAAACGAATTGCCAAAATCATTAGAAAGCAAAATCAAGGAAAGTTCGAAAGTTATAAACCAAACAAATCTGTTTCCTCATCTTCCTCATCTCGTTCTACTTCTAGAATGGGATGTTTCAAGTGCGGTGAACGGGATCATCAGATCCGAAATTGTCCTAAATGGGAAGAAGAAAAAGCTAAGGATAAGCGTGAAAAGTCTAAGCAGGAGTACAAACGTGCAATGATAGCTGCTGTATGGGGTGAGTCCGACTCAGAGGACGAGGAACCCTCTGAAAATGAGAAAGAAGAGAAATTCTGCCTACGATCTACCTACAAGCCTAGATCTCAACAAAGAAGGGATGACGACTCTCTAAGATGCCTAATGGCTAATTCAGAAGCATCAGATAGTGAATCAGATGATGAGGTAAGTCTTTCAAATCTTAAAGTTCAAATTAGGACCTTGTCTAGAAATCAAATTATAAAATTATTAGATGAGACTTTGGATACAAGTTATGAACAAAACAAGCGTCTTGAGGCCATACAATCTGAAATTGAAAGTATTGCGGAGGAGAATATAGAGCTAAGACAAAATCTGAAGAATATACAGAAACAGACAGTCGATCAGACTGTTCAATCAGATCTCACTGCTGAAAATGAGTCTCTTGTTAACAAAATCCACGTCTTAACAAATGAACTAGATGAGATTAAAAAATTGCATACTACTAGTTCAACCTCTTACTCTGAAATTTGTTCTAAGTTTGATAGACTTAATAACGACTATAATTCTCTTCTTGCTAAGAATAAAAATTTGCTCGTAGCTGTCAACAATCTTGAAATTGATTTAAGTAATGCAAGAAATGTAGTTGCTAAATGGGAAGGTAGTACTACCGTCCTAGATTTTCTAGTCAATCAATCTAAGAACAACAATAAACTTGGATTAGGCTATGACTCACGTTCGATTTAAGACAGGGGCGGTTCTCAATATCGCACTTTGTCGGATCCCCGAATGTAAAGTAAACACTCCTCCCGACTGTTCAACTCAGACTGACGCCAGTACTGTTGAGATTAAAAGATCTAAACCCATCGAGAGAGACTTTCGCAAACCTAAGTACGTGGGTCTACCTGAATACACTATTTGCAAATTTTGTGGACACACAGGTCACGTATTTAATGCGTGTAAAAAACGCTTAGGTCATTTGGATCGAAACATAAGAGTCGTTAAGAAAATGTGGATTAGAAAAGATGTTTTGGATACTTTGTTCATAAGAAGGGACCCAAACTTGTTTGGGTTCCTAAATCATCTAACTAATTCTTCTTTGCAGGGCCATATGAGAGGAGGCAGGCGTTGGTATCTTGATAGCGGATGTTCACGACACATGACAGGTAATAGAAACCAATTCCTCTCATTATCGGCCTACGACGGTGGAAATGTGACATTTGGAGACAACAAAAAAGGTGAAGTAATTGGTATTGGTAAAGTCGGTAAGTCTCTTTCACATTCCATTGATGATGTGCTGCTTGTAAAGGGTCTCAAACACAATTTGATTAGTATTTCTCAATTATGTGACAAAGGAAATAAAGTCGAATTTCATGCAAACCTTTGTTATGTAATCAAAGAAAGTACAAATGAAATTGTTCTTCAAGGTAAGAGAGTTAATAACATTTATGTGGCTGATTTAGGAAGCATTCCTAGAGAAACCATTAAATGTTTGTCGGTACTGCAAAACGATCCTAATTTATGGCATAAGAGGTTTGGACATGTTGGCTTCTCATCTCTAAACAAACTTTACAAACTTGATTTAGTGGAAGGTCTACCTTCAATGAAGTTTGAAATTGATGGAGTCTGTGATGTTTGTGCTCGATGCAAACATGTCCGAAGTTCTTTTAAATCTAAAAGGGTTGTTAGCACCACCCAGCCTCTAGAACTCATTCACATGGATTTGTGTGGTCCGATGAGGATTAGAAGCCGAGGTGGAAGTCTTTATGTATGTGTTCTAGTGGATGATTATTCACGGTTTGTTTGGACTTTATTTTTGCATGCTAAAAGTGAAACCTTTGAAGAATTCCAAGTCTTGATTAAGAAACTCCAAAACAAACTCGGTCACAAATTGATCTCCATTAGAACCGATCATGGAAGAGAGTTTGAGAATGATTCGTTTATATCTTTTTGCAGGGAACATGGCGTTGATCATAACTTTTCTGCTCCTAGAACACCGCAACAAAATGGTGTAGTGGAAAGAATGAATAGAACTTTGGAGGATATGACAAGATCCATGTTACTTTGTAGCGAGCTGCCTAGAAACTTTTGGGCCGAAGCTGTGAACACAGCTTGTTATATTCGTAATCGTGTTGCTATTAGATCTATCCACAAGAAAACGCCTTATGAGCTTCTATATGGGCGAAAGCCAAACATTTCACACTTCCGCTGTTTTGGATCAAAATGTTATGTTCACAACAATGGCAAAAATAATTTGGGTAAATTTGATCCAAGAAGCGATGAGGCAGTTTTCATTGGATATTCAAACGAAAGCAAGGCCTATAAAGTTTACAATAAAAGAACTATGTGTTTTGAGGAAAGTGTACATGTAATTTTCGATGAAACTAATGTGCTTAACGCTGAATTGCAGGATGATGATGACTTTGAGATTGGATTTATAAGAGATGATCCACCCGAACTAGAGGAGAATCCCTCGTCGTTGGAAGGAACAGGCGCAGAACAGTCCACGAATCCAGGGGGAAATGAACAGAACACAGAACTGTCCAGTCCTGGAAAATCACCAAGTTCAGGCGTCTCTGAACAGACGACTGCACGGTCTAATAAGACAAATCAGGCCTCCAGTAGCTCAAATACGCCGAGAAAGACAAATACAAATGTTGAGCAGAATCGAACAGGACCCAGTACCGTTCAATCTGAAGCTACGTATGACGAGCAAAATCAAACAGAACCCAGTACTGTTCAATCTACACCAGAAACAGAAACATTTGTTCCTCGACGTTGGAAGCATCAAAGTTCACATCCAATGGATAACATTTTGACTGACATTCATGAGGGAGTCAAAACTAGATCTTCTTTAAGAAATTTTTGTGCCCATTATTCATTTTTATCAGAATTAGAACCATCTAACATAAATGTTGCTTTAACTGATCCTGATTGGGTTATTGCTATGCAGGAGGAGCTTAACCAATTTGAACGAAGCAAGGTGTGGCACTTGGAACCACGACCAAGAGATCGTTCCGTTATAGGAACGAAATGGGTATTTCGAAACAAATTAGATGATGCAGGAGTGATTGTGAGAAACAAGGCTAGACTTGTCGTGCAAGGATACAATCAACAGGAGGGGATTGATTACGATGAAACATTTGCACCAGTGGCGAGACTTGAAGCCATTCGTCTCCTTATTGCTTTTGCCGCTCATATGGGTATCAAACTCTTTCAAATGGATGTTAAGACCGCGTTTCTTAATGGCTATTTGCAAGAGGAAGTGTATGTTGAACAACCTCCCGGTTTTTTAGATAGTAATTTTCCTAATCATGTGTATAAATTAGATAAGGCACTTTATGGTCTTAAACAAGCACCTAGGTCTTGGTATGATAGACTATCAAAGTTCCTTATTGAAAATGGTTTTCAAAGAGGTTCAGTTGACAAAACACTATTTTTAAAACCGGTGAAGGAGGACTTATTAGTTGTTCAAATTTATGTAGATGATATCATTTTTGGAGCAACTAATGATGTTTTATGTGCATATTTTTCCAATCTTATGCAATCGGAGTTCGAGATGAGCATGATGGGCGAGTTGGGATTCTTTTTGGGTCTTCAGATAAAACAAACCACACATGGCATAATGATCCATCAAAGAAAATACATCAAGGAGATGTTAAAGAAATTTGGTATGACTACAGCTAATCCATTTCCTACACCTATGTGTTCTACACTCAAACTTGACAGAGATGAAAAAGGTAAAAGTGTAGATGAAAAGGTGTATCGAGATGCAGATTATGCAGGTTGCTCAGTAGAAAGAAAGAGCACATCTGGTATTGCCACCTTTGTAGGACCGTGTCTTATCTCTTGGGCTTCCAAGAAACAAAATACGGTTGCTCTATCTACGGCCGAGAGTGAATATGTTGTCACTCAATGTTGTGCTCAAATACTATGGGTAAGACAACAAAATTTCAAGGGATTACGGTATGTTCATTAATTGTGTACCCATTCTTTGTGATAACACTAGCGCTATTAATATTTCCAAAATCCCGTCCAAAGACTCCAAGACAAAACATATTGACATTCGTCATCATTTTCTTCGCGATAATGTGGAAAAAGGGAACATAAGCTTAAAATTTTGTAAAACAAGATCGGTTTGTCGGATATTTTCACTAAACCTTTGGCTAGAGAACAATTTGAGAAAATCCGATTAGAATTGGGTCTCTTGAATAGTAGCTCATAGTCTCTATTGTCCTTAAATTGATCCCCTAAATGATTGACTAGAATTGAGATTCAGGCGTTTTGTTTTAACAATGTGTCTTACAGTTATTGAACTTAGTGCAGTCTACTTACTCTAGTTGGTGTTTTCATCTAGACTAGTAATAAGTTGATCTATTTCTGAGATGCTATTATTCGTATTCATGCAAGCAGTTTATGGCAAAATTTAAACCAACTAAAAGCCCACCCACTTCCCACGATCAAACAAAAAATTCCAGCCCACCCACTATCCAACCCCGTCCACATAAAACCCTCAAACCGTTCCCCTAAAACACAAAACCCTCAATTAATAAACTCCTAACTCCTCCACCTTCCATCAATAAACTCAACAAAACAACCACCCACCTTCTTCAATTCTCCAAACAACCACCCACCTTCATCTCCTCAATGGCGAAAAAACCCACCAAACCCAAGCACTCGGCCACCGTTGAAAAGGCCGATCCCAAACCCATCGTCCCAGCTTCCACCACCACCCGATCACAAACCCGCCACAAAGAAACCGAACCCGAACCCGAACCCTCGCCGGAAACAACCCTATCACCTGATACCTCTCCCAAAACCATCACAAAATCACCCAATGTCAAATCTAAACCCTTGCTTCCACCCAAATCCATTCCAACCCGGTCTTCCAAATCACATGCAACCGTCTCTGAGGACCTAATCGCTGCTGCGAGCGTGTTGGACGACACGGCTGTTGTCTCTGCTGCTACAACTCGAAAGGGAAAAGGGGTTTTGATTAGAAAGGGCCGGAAAAGTGTTGTTCCATCCCCAAGTCCGATTATTGAACACGATGAAGCGCAATCGGAGGATACTTGGGAAGGCGTCCATGATAAGGAGATGGAAAAGATACGGTTCTATTCTCAGGGCAAAGTTGCTGGTGTTAAAGGGACCCTAAAACGGAAACGGGCTGGTGCGGATGTCGATGGTGATATGGGGACCGATGAGCCGAGTTCGAGTCTTAATGTATCCGTGTTTTCCACTATCAATCGTGACCGCATTTCTAGGGTTATTGATTCTCTCGGGCTCGAGGAGGATGAAGCAGCTATTTGTCACCGTCTGTTTACTTATCCGATCATGTCTGGACGGTACTACCCTACTGATTGGTTAACTGACAAGGCGTCAGTCGGGTTCTTTCTCGCTGCTCTTGAAATTCAGAATTGGGTTCCCTATTTGGTATGACTTGTCCGTGTCTATATTCCCCGAAATTCTTCAATTTTATCAGTCTGTGGCAGTTAACTCGTCTTGTAAAATGCTTACTGCCACTATTAATGGTCAAACTTTGATTCTTCACACTAAAGATCTAGCTAACATGTTCCACGTTGGGAACCGGGGATTTGGTCAGATTGATAAAAATACTTGGCCTGGACTTGATTATGTCTCTAAACTGGAAGTCCTGCAATTTTTTGATAAAAGTGTCACCTCGATAATGCCGTAATCCATCCCCGCAATTTGTCTCCGCTGAGCGTAAATTTGTGTTCAATCGTGTCCGCCGCACCATTACCCTCGAAATGAGTCCCGAGGCGGTTGCTTGCTCTCGATCTGCCGATCATGTATCACTTGTTTCTGCAATTACCTTTAAACCTTCCGTCTATCATGTTTCATCATATTCGGTCTGTTGCTGAGTCCGTGCAAACCACCACGGAGCCGCATCCACTTCCATATGGGATGTGGCTTTCGTATGTCTTTCAAGAAATGGGTCATTAATCGAACATAGTTTTGGGGTGGATATAAGAGATGAAATGAAAAATGGTCTGTTAAGACAAATGCAGTTGAAGGAAGTTGGTGATCACTTGGTTGCCATTGGAGGGTATCCCATGGACGTTGATGTTAACAAAGGCTTTGGTACAGGGGTCTTGAGGTTGTGAATTCCCGTGTCAATACTCTCACGAGATGCAAAGGTGGTTAGTCACTCGAGAAAGGTTGACGGTGGTCTTGCTGCTATTGATGCCCGGGTCACTAAATTGGAAGCTAGCCATGCCTCCATTCATGCCAAACTTGACAAGATCCTCGCCTTGCTCAACCCCTAGCCGCGCCTTGCTTACCCTTTGCCTTATCCATTTTGTCATCTTTTCTTGCTGGATACGTTTTGATACTCTCTTAGATGGTATGTACTTGTTATAATGATGTCTTTGGACTGTGTCCGGTAGCTGCCCTAGGTTTCTCTGACTGTAGTTA
This sequence comes from Silene latifolia, assembly GCF_048544455.1. Classification (NCBI taxonomy): domain Eukaryota; kingdom Viridiplantae; phylum Streptophyta; class Magnoliopsida; order Caryophyllales; family Caryophyllaceae; genus Silene; species Silene latifolia. The sequence goes on along the minus strand of NW_027413517.1, from coordinate 11,751 downwards.
TGTTGTCACTACTTTTTGCGCCTCTTTCTCCTTTTGATGATGTCAAGAGGGGGAAAGATTTAGGGACATTTTGCACTAGTAGCTGCTTAGAATTAGACCTTGCTCTATGTGTGAGGATCTCTTTATGCTTTTCTAGACTTATGGTTTATGGTTTATGTTAGACTGATCTCTTTATGCTTTTCCTGTGAATGTTCTCTAATTCTACTTTGGCTTGTACTGTCAAATGTTTTTATGCTTTTGTTGAGGGGGAAATTTCTTTTAAGGAACTTGCCATCATCAAAGGGGGAATTTGTTGAACTATTGTTCTTGATGATGACAAGTTCCCAATCCTTTGTTTCTTCTCAACTATTGTTTTGGCAAGATTTTTGATGTTGCAGGTCTGGACTATGTTGATCAAAGATGATGGAAGCTATATCGTTCGTATGTCCGTCTTTGTCTAGCATTAATGTAAGATTGTGGTTCTTAAGCTCACTCGTATGTTCTGAACAGTTACGCAGACTGTTCAGTTCAGAATGGTTCACAACACTGAATGAAGAACACGTGACTGATTTTATTTGGCAAAGAAGGATTTCGAATAAAATGTTTTCTGAACAAAATTTGGCTAAGATATTTTAAGAACCTTCTGGTTGCTTTGAAGAGAAAATATATCTTTTGAAATCAGTTGGAATATTTATCTTGCAAGAAAAGTCAAATTGTTTTTTGGAAATATTTTATTCTAAAAGATTTTATTTGCTTTATCTCTTTACCAAAAATATAGGGTTTGTTACCAAACCAATCTCCTATATAATTTCCAGCGAATCAGTCATTGGTATCTACCGAAATTGAGAGCTTGACATTTCACATCTACAGCTTTTTGCAAAATACTTTTCACGTGCCTTTTTGACAAAATCCTTTTTGCAAAATAATTTTTGTGTCTTGTGAACCGTCCTTGTGTGCTTAAGTTCTTACATTCATAAGACTATATTTGTTCTCCATCGTTCTAAATTGTTGAACTATATAAGGAGACAAAGCGAGTTGTAATCTTTCTTTTGTGAGAGAGTGTTTTTGGGGTACGGGGTTGTACTCGAGTCGCACGATCGGGGTTGATCGTGGGGGTTTTCTTTGTAATCGAGTTTGGTTATAAAGGAAATAATAATAAGAGAGAGGGTGGACGTAGACCTTTAGAGAGTAGGTCGAACCACGTTAAAAATCGCGTGTCTCTTGCTTTCTTTATCTCGTTTGCCTTTGTTTTTATTTGTTTTTCCTTTTTAATTCACGCATTCACTCAAACGAACAATACAGCACAACTCTGATTGTTTGAACAGTCACCGAGACTGTTCAATTAGCTTGTGTATTGTTTCAGAAGGAAATTCGTGAACGACCTTTTGCTTTAATTTCGCATTAATTTTTAAAAAGGGTACTTAATTCACCCCCTCCCCCTCTTAAGTACCGGATCAATAAACTCAACACTTCAAATACGTGTTTAATAATCTGTATAAATCAATAAAATACAAAGCAGATTATGTGGGTGGTTATATGGCCTTAGGGTGGTTGACCTGATATATGTAGTTTGCAGACTATCAGATATATTCGGAGTTTACCATGTGCCCACCAAAGACGTCAGCAGCAATCAATTCCCTCGTCATCCAAAAAAAATACAAAGCAGAGAAATAACTAAAAACCCTACAAACTCGACTCCATAGTATTATAAGTAGCTCCGGTGGTGTGGTGATCAAGCAATCTGTCATACGGGTTTTCACCGGCGTCCGGGACCGCCTTAAGTGCCCCGTGCAAGCAAACCATCACCGAGTAAACAACTATGAACACTAGGAAAGTGTGTCCAGATGATGGGAAAAATACCACACAACACAAGTCCGCAAAAAAGAGGATTCGACACACGCTCTGGTCGTCCACGGTCCACCCAAAGACCTCAATCGAAGAGGCGGTGAAGTAATGGTAGTAGGCGACGAGAAAGACGGACATCAGGACGAGAGTTACGATGCTGAGGTGGTGGACAAAGGTGAGTAGAGGGAAGATCATTAAGGAAAGGAAGCCGTAGTTGTTTCGGAAATGTGGTAGGTTTGTTTTTAGCCTAGTCAATGTTTCTGAGACAGAGGTTGGGAAGGAATGGGTTTTCGTGTCGAAAAACTCCCGCCACGGCTTTGGTGTATACCTGGCGGGGGTTTTACTAGCTGACGACTGCGACGGTGGTAGTGATGACATTTTTAAAGGAGGAGTTTAAAATGGTCGGACGCAAAAGTACGTAACATATATACTTGTAATGTGTTTTTGTTATAGATAGGGTGCAATGGTAACTCATAGGGCCGTCTAATGAGTTTGAGAGATTCTGTTCTACACGACAATTCCAAGTCAAGAAACTACCATAAAATGCGTGTTAATGGTACAATAAATGGAGGTAGAGTTCAAAAAGACTATTCAAAAGGAGATCACTATCAATTTTTAAAGATAAATCGATTAGTCTCATTATTGTAGATGACTATATCTGTCTAAAGATGTATAAGGTCAAATATGTCGCAACTTTCATAATAAGGCAATACCACCATCTCATTTGTTGTTTGTTTTATTATGATAGTGGTGATATATTTGATCTGTCTATAATTTTAGACGAATAGTGTCCGCCTAAAGTGAGATTTTGTGAAGATAGATATGACCAAAATAATTCTCCACGGTTTAACTTCCGCATATCCTAACTAGGGCTGGGCGTCGGTCCAAAACCGGACCTGACCGGCCCAGATCGGACCTGATCGGCCCAGACCGGACCGGAATCGAAATCGACAAAATTCATGGACAGGGACCGGATCGGCTTACAAAAAGTCCGGTGCAAGACCAGACCAGACCGGTTGGACCGGAATTACCCATTTTTTCAAATTTTGTCCATTGGACCGGATCGGACCGGTTGGACCGGAATAAAAATACTTCCTCCTATTCTAGATAAACCTCCCTATTCATGGGGGGCATTAAAATTAAGGAGAGTGATTAAAATAAGGTAAAGTATTGTAGTGGGGTTTGGTAATTGGAGAGGGTATTGTGGGGTATCATTGTGGGTGGGGTGATTAAAATAAGTATTGTTGTGGGTAAGTTGATTAAAATAAGTATTGTTGTGGGGTGAGTGGGTATTGTTGTGGGATAAGGTGATTAAAATAAGTATAAAACTTTACTAAATAAGGAAATAGGGAAGGTATTGTGAATAGATGAAAAGGGAAAGAGGAAAGTTTATGTAGAATAGGAGGGATTACAATTTTGAGAAAAAAAATGCAAATAACAATAATTCCGGTCCAAATCGGTCCCGGACCGGACCGAAAACTAGAATCTTGGAAAATGGTGGACCGGAGACCGGACCGGAATTTTTAGTTCCGATTCCGGTCCACTAGATTCAGGTTCAGACCGGTCCATTTTTTTCGCCGAACCGGATTATGCCCACCCCTAATCCTAACACTTTTTAATAAAACATTTTGCTTATTTTTTTATCTAGCGAATCGCGTAGTAAGTTGTATTACAATAACACAAATTTTTATTATAGACGGATAGTATCTATCTCATAAATCAAAGTGGGTAGTGTTATCGGCGGGCTAAATATCCACTCACTTTAAGTACAAGACATGCAACAAGTTGTATAGTGGGGTCCAAAAATGTCAACACTTTAAGCATATTTGACCCGTGTTTTACTTTAGACGGATATATCCGTCTAAAGTGAGACTAGTTGGACCATTCTAACGAAGCGCGTACTAAATTGTATTACAAATTTACAATAGAAGGAAGGGAAATTCAAACCTGTGATTTATTGTCCATAATACTTTTATCTTAACCACTAAAATGAGACATCTTCAATAAATTATGTGTTAAACATATTTCTTCTCAAGATTTCATATCTCGTAAATAATGTCGATATATTGTTTTTTAGGAAGTTGTAATTACATCTAGTTACACTTTTCAATACATTCTGTGTTAAAAAACGGGGCCTTAATCTAATATTTCCTCTGTTCCGGTTATTTGTTGTCTTTTTCTATTTGTCTCAGTCAATTATTGTCTTTTCTATTGTAAGAATGAACTTAATGAGCAATTGATCATTCACACTTAATTTGTTCCATTTGTCATTTAATAATTGACCGTCTCTCTTTTTCTTGGACTTTATGCCAAAACTAAAGGATAACAATTGACCAGAACGGAGGGAGTACATTTTTATTGTGTTTACCGAAATGATTACTTGCTTGCTCAGACAAATGAAACTCATGCTTGTACTCAACCTTATTGCAATGATTAAATGTCTCCTCAAATGATCGAAAAAATAATCCCCAAAATAAATTATTTGAGTATAAAACTTATCGTGGGACTCCAATCTCCAACTATATGCTGATGGTTGAAGTTTCATGATCGATTTTAAACTCTAACATAAATTTACGTAGTTTATTTTCGCAGTACGATTTTTACTCATTGTAGTACTTTTTGCACCAACTTTTCCATTTGTCTACCCCTAACTAAAAATCATCAAACCTAATTCTCTCAACTTCCTCCTTACTTTCTCCAATTGTTAAACGTTAACCTTATTCAACTTCCTTAAAATTCTTTAATTATGAGCGATTATTCGAATGACGATCGGGTATTTAATTCGTTAATCCCTTGTTAATGATTTAATTGACTTTTTTTTACAATTTTATTCCTTTTAATTAAGGTTTATGCCAAAATAATTAATGTCTAATTTGTATGGCATGGTGGTTTATTGGTGGTCGTTGATGGCCACATGTTGCCGGTGTGGTTCGACGGCCGTCCGTCGGCGACGTGAGAGTCGCCGTTGGAGCAGTGGCACTATGATACTGTTGTTTGCCGTACGACGGTACTGTGGTAATGGTGAAGTGGTACGGTGATATGTGCGGGAGAGAGGGGCAGTTCGACGGCAATACTGGTGTTAGTTCGGTTGGACACTTAGACGAAAAAGGTTGGCCGGCGAGACAGTAGGCGTATAGTCGGATTGTTTTTAACGGTGACCCCTAGTACGTAGTGTTGCAGCAATGTAGATGCGTAGTATGTGGTTCATCAATCAATCATTCATGGTTGAATTTGTTTTTTTATTCAATGTATTGTATGTGTATCAGGATATGTATCAATGCTTTTGATTTTGATTTTTTTTTTGTTCAATGTCTTTTTTTAATGTAATACGTACATAAAGATAATTTATAAAAGTACTTTATCAAACTAATTTATCAATGTAGTACAAGATTTTCATGTTGAGAATAACCGTCTAAGTAGTGGCCTTTGATGTTTGAAATTAGAGAGAAAATTAGAGAGAGATTAGAGAGGGAAAATGGGTGAAAAAATGAGAAGGGTATAATTGTCCAAAGTGTACTATAATAAGTAAAATGTGTACTGCGAAAAAATGAGAAGGGTATAATTGTCCAAAGTGTACTATAATTGTCCAAAGTGTACTATATATAACATCTCCAGAAATTCTTCTAATTATAATGGCATATTATATGTAGAAAATAAAATTTAAACTAATATGCTAATTCTTGTTTGAGACCGTAGCGTCTTCATATAAAAAAGTTATTACCAATAATACGTAGTAGGTTCAGAGTAATAATCCTAAAATATATTACAAATTCTCATTTAAGACCATTTTAAGTTTAGCCTACACTCAAAACTTAAACAAAGCAAAAGATAAATCAAACTAGGCAAACATAATCAAAAAAAAAAAAAAAAACACGAGCAATTACAAGCTTGATGAAAAATCCATTTATTTGAAATTGCATTATAATAATAAGGTTTCTTACAAAAACATATATGGTAATTCATTAATTAATTAACTATTAATTATTCATTGATAATTAATATTCATTCGATTCTATCCCACAGAAAATCATAAAATCTCCACGAATACAATTCGAGCTGAGGGCCTTTCTCGAAAATACGCCATAGACAAAAATCTTTACAATTAAAAATACCACCCCAAGTATCCCTATCTTGATCGTAAATATCGAACCAATGTAATTTATTATTAAATGTAAAACCGCAAAAATATAAAGTTCTATCAAACGGCCAAGTTTTTTCAGCTTGAAATTCGTAAGATTGGCCATGAGGTATTACATGTGTACCAAGATCATTATTTTTATCTTTGCAATGAACAATTATTTTCTGAGGTCTTTCTAATGCGTTTATCATTTTAACCGTCACCTTCGAATAACCTAGCTCCGCGACTAGTGCCATGACGAAGATGAAAATAATAAATGTATATTTCGACATTTTTTGAGTTATTTTTATGAAATATATATAGATAATTTTTAATTATATAAAAGAAATTGTTAGCTTTATATATAGTTCGAGTTGTTCGTCGTCTTTAATGTAGTACGATGAAACTCCTTAATTAATTTATGGCGGAGTAATGCAACTTAACATGAAATTAAATATTATAGTAACTTGCATGCAATTGATGCGTGCAACTCATCCCCCTATAACTAAAAGAATAAGAGATCTCCAATATTTTCCCGCCTAAATGAAAATTACTCTATAATTGGGCTTCAGTATGTCATATCTACAATTGGCCCATATTGTTCCGTCATATATACAATTGGCCCATACTATTTAATTTTATATAATAAATACTTAATTTTGATACATACATCCTACAAGTTGAGAGTATTCATAATTTGTTATTTACTTCTAAAACGAAAAACTTACGTATAATATATCTTTATACTTACGCTTTAACTTAATATCTATCTCTGCTCAATGTGAACATTTAAATTTCGTTTAATTTTTTAATTTAGCATATACATAAGTATATATATTACAGCACATATCTTATCTGATTGTATTATTAAGGACATTACGTTTATATTACGCCTTTAGTGGATATACTGTTATAATATCAATATTTTTTAAAAACAAAGTTAATAAAACAGTTTCAGTAAAACCGGCAAATCTTATACGGATTAAAGTGTTGATCTTCTATTTTCTACCTATTAAAAAAAAAACATTACTAATGATAAATTTTATAATTAAATTTTAACTGGAGTTAAATACTATTAATATAATTATTAGTTTCTCTAATATGCCTATCTACAATACCGCGCATTCGCGCGGGATATATGCTAGTATATATCAAGACTAATGCATTTTCTAATTACTTTTTCATGCATTGTATATACTCTAGATATATACTTCCTCCGTCTCAGTCAATAATTTACATTTTACTCTGTTTTATGAGTCCCTTTACAAAATAAAGCAAGTATAAACTATTCATTTGAATTAACTCGAATACTCTTCTCTTTTATGTTCTACTTCTGTCTCTCCTCTCTTTCGTTGATGACAAACTGTCCACAAATAGGATTATACATCCAGTTGTACCATGAGCATTGTACAACCAAGGTATAAGAATCCGAGCTTATATATTTTTTTCTGAGCTAATTCAAAATTCATGTTTTTAATATCTAAATGGATGAGTTCAGTATTTTCTACTAAAACTCATGCCTATTATTTAACATAAAGCTCGAATACTTTATCACAAAGCTCAGATTCTACACCGTATAACATATACAACTGGTTGTATAATCCCTGAATTGCAAACTGTCGTATAATTAAAGTATCAATATTATTTTAAATCTTTAATATGTTAAGAATACCGGAATAATTTCACGTTGGTATAAGATTTCAATAGTAAGAATACATTAGTAAAACTACTTATTATGTCTTAGTCATTTATTTACCCAGTCCGTTTTGCTTAAGACCGCCTTATTTCAGACTGTAATAAGACCTCTCACAAGTGAGAAGCACATGAGTGGTGGGACACCCCATGTGCTTTCCCACTCACACCCTAAATGGGTTTTTTGTGAGAGAAAATGGTATCCGTCTGACTATTTCAGACGGATATGACGGTCTGAAATAAGAATTTGTGTTATTTACCTATTTTATTTTTCAGTGTTTCATTCGTTTATTTATCTTTTTTATATTAGGAATGCTTCTAATGAGTAATTTAATCGTCCACATTCATTATTATCCAATTGTCATTTTATGATAATAACCACAAACGTTCCCCTCCTTTCTGCTCAATCTTTGTGCCAAAAAGAAAAATAAACAAATGACCATAACTGAGGGAGTAAAACACTTTTTCTCCCCCTATACAAATCGTTTCTAAACAGCCTATGAGCACCTAAATCAACTGGTAAGAGGTTGTTAGCTTAAATAGACAACTAACTCAAATTTGCACTAAACCAGATATTGTAACAAAACCGATCCTAAATTAGCAAATTCCACAGCTTTTTGTTCAATTTCTCGTGAAGTCAAATTTTCAAAAGAATGGCCCCCGCTTCTTATTTCCAAATGAAGGACACGACGAATTTAGATATCCTCTTTAAATTCTATTTTAATAGACTGAATATTTTTCACAAGAAATCGGAGACAGATATGACATTTTTTTCATACATGAGCATGCACATAGGCTCTTTTAAAAACTAATCGAAAATGTAGTAAACTCAAAAAGGTAATAAAAACCGAAAAGCTAATCAAACTTTGAAAAGGTAATCGATAAGGTAATTTGAAAATTAGGAGTGATAAGAATCGATTATATAAAAATGTGTTTAGCAAACTAGCTGAAAAGGGATATGAAAATTATTTAATATTATAGAATAAAGGGGTACAAAATGGAAAATAAGTCATTTCAGGTACCTGATTTCTCAAATGCTATCCGAGATAGCATTTCATTTCAGGTACCTTATTTGACCAAATAAGCTACTTGCCAAACACTTGCAAAAAAATCAGGTAGCTAAAATTTTGGTCAAATAAGTTACTTTGGTTAAATAAGCTACCTAAAATGTCGTGCCAAACGGAGCCATAGTGCAAAGTTTAAAATTGAAAATTAAGTGACAATTCACGGGTGTAGGCATAAAGCCATAAAGCCATAAAGCCATAAAGCCATAAAGCAATGTCTATTTAACCTTTTTTACAAGACAATCTAAAGTCAAGATTGGCTTATGATTTACTAAGAGCACCTCCAACAATGCCGATAGGATGCCTCAATAAATTGAGGAAGAGGAGTTGAGGAATAAAAATAAGTTCCAACCATGATTATCAATCTTCACCAAGTTGAGGAATGAAACACACAGCGAAAAACCGAGGATAGAAGCGCTGCGCATGAACTCTAATTTGTGGACCATCTTTCTTTTTTTATTGCATTTTTCAATTTTTTATTCTAAAAATATGCAGTGTATTTGTGTTGCATTTTACACCCATATTTACCTAACTAATTAATTTTACACCTATTTCTTATTTTTGGTAATATTTAATATGTAATTAATTTTTTTGAAAAAAATAATTACACCATAATTTTTATTTTTATTTTCTCTACAAAAAGGTAGTAATATTGACATATATCCACATTTTTTCTTCTCTTCCTTTTTTTGATTTTCTTCACTCTCTTAAATATCGTTTTGTTAATTGATGTTTAAGAATCAGCAATTTTTATCTCAAGTGATAAAAACGATTGATAAAAACGATTACATTGATAACTGACAACACATAAATAAAACTGACAATTAATAAAGCTAACACGTAAATAAAGCTGACGGAAATAAAGCTAACACATAAATAAAGGTTATCTTAATGTTGAAGATCCCGAGTATGAAGTTGGATATACAGCTCCTATAACTGCGTATATTCAAAACAGAAATCGTATAAGAAATGCAAGGGCACATCAAGTCCTAAGAGCATCTAATTGAAAATATCCGCAAAAATTTGGTGACCACAACTAATATTGTATTATTTTCTTTTTCAACGGTATTTTAATTTATTGTATTTTCTTTATCGTTTTAATTTATCTATGTAATATTGGTGTTTTTTTTAAAATATTGTATTAATGTATCCTTGTAAAATAATGTTTTAAATTTTAAATTTTTATGTTTTAGAAATTGTCTTAGAAAATATTTTTTTTTAAGAGAAAAAAAGTTTTAACCTTTTTTTCTATAATAAAACTGAAGTCGATTAATTATCGAGTTGAAAACCCGAACAAATTACGAAAACAGATTTTAATGTAAAAAAATGTGTGGGGTATGTTAAAGTAAGAGAGATAAATGATGAAAGAGGGTGATGAGGAATAAGTGTAAATTATTGTTGGAGAAATGTTTTGGTTGTAAATTGAAAAGTTGAGGAATAATGAGGTGGATGAGTGAGAAGTGATAAGAGAGAGTGAGATGAGGAGGTGAGAAAATCATGGTTGGAGATGGTCTAAGAAACTACCATAAATGTGTGTTAATGGTGCAAATGGAGGTAGAAAGAGACTTGGGGGTCCAATTTTGAGAAACAAACAAAGATGGTAGACTTCAAAATAAAGAGTATTTTAGAGGAGATGATGATCGAAGCAGGAGGTGAGATTGGAAGAAAAGGCGGAAGCGATTTAGGTTTTGGATCGAAACCAATAACCTGATACCATGTTAAATTGAGAGTGTATGTGTTTTGGTAAAATGTGATTGTGTTCCTTTCATTCATTCTCCATCATTTAAATACAAATTACACAAATGATAAGGGAAATTAACCCTAACATAAACGGGCCTTAATTTGGTCTTAATAAGGCCTAATACGGCCTAATAGGGGTTTTACTAGCTGACTATTACGGCGGTGGTAGTGATGACATTTTTAAAGCAGGGGTTTAAAATGGTTGGACGCAAAAGTACGTAATATATACTTGTAATGTGTTTTTGTTATAGATAGGGTGCAATGGTGAATCATCAATCATGTAATACTGTGTTAAAGGATCATCTAATGCACAAAATCTCATTTTGAGAGATCCTGTTTTCACTACAATTCCAAGTCAAGATTGCTAGTCCATATGATTTACTAAGAAACTACCATAAAATGGAGGAGAGTTTCTCTCCATTTCTTTTTAAGAAAAAAAAATGGAGAGGCCATTTTTTTTTGGTGGTCCAGATCGTATTCTGGCATCATCGAATGGCTCAAAATTTATGAATAAAAATAAAGGGATAATGAGGTTTGGTGGGAAAAATATTATTAAATGAGTTTAAAAGAGAAAATGGAGAGAAAGAAATGGAGATAATCCATTTTCCATAAAATGCGTGTTAATGGTGCAAATGGAGGTAGACTTCAAAAAAGACTATTCACACTATCAATTTTCAAAGATATGACCAACACAAATTCTCATGAGATACATGTCTATAGTTATAACAGATGGGTCCATATTCACCCATTTTAAACATAAAATAAGTAAGAAGTTGCATGGTGGAGTCCAAAATATCACCACTTTAAGCATATTTGACCCGTTTTTCACTTTAGACGGATATATCCATCTATAGTGAGACTAGCTGGACCAATCTAACGAAGCGCGTAGTAAGTTGTATTACAATAAAGGGAAAGGGAATTCAAATCTCTGATTTATTGTCCATAATATCTTTATCTTAACCACTAAAATGAAACATCTTCAGTAAATTCTGTGTTAAACATATTTCTTCTCAAGATGTCATATCTCGTAAATAATGTCAACATATTGTGTTTAGGAGATTGTAATTACAACTAGTTACACTTTTCAATACATTATGTGTTAAAGAACGGAGCCTTAATCTAATACGAGTACATGTTTATTTATTTATTATCTTTACCGAAATGATAACTTGCTTGCTTAGACAAAAGAAACTCATGCTTGTACTCAACCTTATTGCAATGATTAAATGTCTCCTCAAATGATCGGAACTCGGAAGTAATACAAATTTTCATTTAAGATCGTTTTAAGTTCAGCCTATACTCACAACTTCTTTA
>NW_027413516.1:0-31094 GCF_048544455.1 Silene latifolia | reverse complement strand
TATGCGATTAAGATATATAACCTTCGTCGTCTTTATTCTAAATCACTTTTGCAAAACCTAAATTACTGTTTAAGAGAGAAAGTAAGCAAGTTCACCATCTTAATCGCATTGTTAGCGATTCCTGGAGTTTGGGAGGTCGGTTCTCGTCGTTGATTATACCGTTGAGTTTCTTGCGTCGAGGGTAAGATCTATGTACCCTTTTTATTGTCTTTCCTTTGTTTTGGTTAAACCCTAATTAAGGGATTTGGGGGTTTATGTGTAGTATGTGATTTGGTAGCCTTTATATGTTGTATGATAGGAGGAGGGTTCATAGAGGAAGCCTTTTGATACGACAGAGAGACCGTCGACGGTGTGCTTTCCGGTAGGATTTCCTACTCGGTATTAGTCCCATAATGGGATGATTGTTGATGTGTTGAGATTGATTGTTTGATATAGTAATTGTATTGTGATTGTGATTGTGATCGTTGTCTATGGTTCAAGGCGTGGCCTCGGGCGAGTGAGGTCATCTTGGGGAGTGGCTTCACGCCCTGAGTTTCGCCTTCTGTGGAACCCGCCACGGAAGGGATGTGCACATTAATGGACAGGGTTATCGCTCACTATGTGGAGCGGGATTTGGCGGGTACGGGTCAGTGCGGTCCCCCATCAGCGTATGGGTCCAAAGGGACGATCGGTGATGGAGATGATTGATTTGGCGTGATTGTGTGTGTGTGACCAGTTAAGTCATCTGCTTATCTTATTGTTGATATATTGAGTTATGTGATTAGTCTTGACCCGGTTGTTGTTTTGTAAACCTGCGGTGATCCATTCGGGGATGGTGAGCGGATATTGAGCAGGTATTGAGATGAGTCTTTTGGGATAGCCGGGATTGCCACGACATGATGATAGGAGTCTTCCGCGTAGCTTAGTAGTTTATTTACATTTCAGTTAGAATAGTAAACAGTCAGTTTGAGAACATGTATTACACTTTTGGTTTGGTTTTGAGAATTGTAACTCTTCACTAAGTATTTATATTTAAACATTGTTTCTCCATTGTTTATTTGATTATCATTGCCTCGGGTAACCGAGATGGTAATATCTTCATACCTGAGTGGTCCTGGTAAGGCACTTGGAGTATGGGGGTGTTACAAATGGTATCAGAGCGACGATCCTGAAACCTGTAACCAATGAACCTAATGAACATAGGGAGTCAATTAAAATGAACCCGGGGTAAAAGTTGTAGGAGCTAATGCAAAGGCTTGGGAGACGTCCTAAAGTCGCGACCTTGCCCTACAATTTTGAACCGGTCACATGGGGGTGTATGTCAGGGTCGTATGTGTTGTTTGGTTAGCTTGTGTAAGAAAGTGATGAAGTGTGTGTAATTGTTGGATGTTTGAAGTAGAAAGTTGAGAATGTGAAAGAAAGGTCGATGGTATATGTAGACTTGTTGTTGGAATGAAAACATGTTGGATGTTTACAATGTGGCGTTTAATAGCATGATATAATGATTTTGTAGATCATATGAAAGGATGCGTAGCATTGCATGTTTAGTTATGTTATAACGTTGATTTCATAAAGTTTTAGCATGTTAGCATATGACATAGCATGCGGGTAGCGTTTGAGTTAGCATGACTCGATCGAGTGGGGACCGACTCGATCGGGTGGGTTTTGACGATTTTGAGTCCAGAATCGTGTTTTTGGGCACTCGATCGAGTACCTCGGGCACTCGATCGAGTAGGGTCACTCGATCGAGTAGCCTAGCTACTCGGTGAGTATGTTAGAGATCGAAGGTCCGGTAGGGGTCGGATGTTGGGGCACTCGATCGAGTATGGAGGGCACTCGATCGAGTAGCCCGTTACTCGATCGAGTATGTTTGGGAACTCGATCGAGTAGGGGTCTGGGCAGCGTGTTTTCTTGTTTTGAGGTTTTGGCGTGTATGTTTATATCCACCCCTTTTTCTATGATAGTTTCAAGATGCCGCCCAAGAAGACTGCTTTGTATGCGAGAGCTGAGCTTATGAACATAGATGACATCGTTAAGATGTTGGAGCATCAGGATGCTCTTACAGAGGCTTTAAAGACTGTGGGGAAAGATAAGGATAAGGATAAGGAGAAGGAGGTTGATCATTCTAAAATCAGCCTCTATATTGCGAGGTTTAACCCGAAAGAGTATAAGGGAGTTGGGGAGCCTAACCTTCTTGATAGTTGGCTTAGGGAGATGGAGAACATACTAGAATTGGTTCACTGTCCTGATGAGATGAGAGTGGAACAGGCTGCGTTCTATCTGAGGGAGGCAGCTGGCAAGTGGTGGGATACAGTGAAAGTGAGTGCTAAGGAGATATATACAAACCAAGGTTTACCTGCTATACCTTGGGAGGAGTTTCGTAGGGTCATGAGAAAGGAGTTCGTGCGGAGCATGTGAGGAGTAAGTTGAGAGAAGAGTTTGATGATTTTAAGATGACCGAGATGTCTCGTGGCCGAGTACTACAGGCAGTTCAATGATAAGTCTAGGTATGCTGAGGATATGGGTTTGAGCGAGGAGAATTTGGCATTGAGGTTTGAGAGAGGGTTGACCCCTAAGATTATGGATAAGTTACCCGTGGGAGTCCTTACTGATGTTAAGGAAGCTTATGAGAGAGGGCCGGGAGAGCCGAGAGGTTGGTGGAGATGGCTCGGAGAGGTCGGGTGGTGAGAAAAGGAAGTCAGAGAGCGAGGGTGGTGGCCAATCTAATCACAAGAAAGGCAACCACAATCGCCTCTAAGGGGTTTTCTTACGGGTCGGGGTTCGATCTTGGGGCTTCCTTTGGGCGTGGCCGTGGAAGTGTTAGTTGTAGTTGGGGAGTGACTCGCTATAGTCAGTGGTGGGGTAGGCCACAAGAGACATGAGTGCACAAGTGCACCAGGAACTTTCCGAGAGACTGCGCAGAGCTATGCGAGCAATAGACCGGCCGGATCATGGCCAAACCGGGAAGTCGAGTTACAGAGTGGAGGCAACCGCAACGACGGTAATTCTTATCGGCTAAACCACCAACGAACAACAATAACAATCAAGGGTCGGGTGCTAAGCCGACCACATCGGCCAAGATCGTCCGGGAGGTGGACGGAAGACCAATGGAAAGTTGTTCATGATGGAGAAGAAAGTAGCTGAGGAGGATGCTCACGTTATCACCGGTACTTTTCTTGTTAATGGTATTCATACCTTTGTTTTGTTTGATTCGGGGGCTTCTCGATGTTTGTATCTTCGAGTCATGTTAAACGGTTGGGTTTAAGAGTGTATAGAGTCAGTCGGTGAGAAAGTTTTTATACCTTCGGGTGAGTCCGTATCTTGTGGGAGGTTATATAGGGATGTACCTATGATAGTTGGGCAAGTTGATTTCCCTGTAGACTTGCTAGAGTTTCCTTTTGACGGTTTTGAGGTGATAGTTGGGATGGATTGGCTGGGAAAGTATAAAGCTAAGATAGACTGTCATCAAAAGAAAGTGTCTTTAAGAGGTCCTAAGGGCGTTAGTGTGTCTTATCGTGGGTTTGTAGTCAAACCCAAAGTTAAGTTGATTGCACTGCATTTGTTACTTTAAAGTCATATCGAGGAAGGGATGTCCTTTGATCTTCGTGCCATGTGAGAGATGACCGGATAGAGGTCCGACGGTTGATCGATACCGGTGGTGGGAGAGTTCGAGGATGTATTTCCGAGGAGATTTCGGGGTTGCCGCCGGAAGAGAGATAGATTTCACAGTAGAGTTGAAACCAGGGACGGGGCCAATCTCTAAGGCACCGTACCGCATGGGCCCTAAGGAGATGGAGGAGCTTAGAAAGCAGTTGGATGATCTGATAGAGAAGGGATACATTAGACCTAGTGTATCGCCGTGGGGAGCACCAGTTCTTTTTGTAAAGAAGACAGATGGGAGTCTGAGGTTGTGCATAGACTATAGAGAACTGAACCGAGTGACGATGAAGAACAAGTATCATTTGCCAAGGATAGATGACCTGTTTGATCAGTAGAGTGGTGCATCAGTCTTTTCTAAGATTGATTTGAGGTCGGGGTACCATCAGGTGAAGATTCGAGAGGTGGACATACCAAAGACGGCTTTTACGTCGAGGTATGGTCATTATGAGTATGTGGTGATGCCGTTTGGGTTGTCTAATGCACCGGCAGTGTTTATGGATTTGATGAATAAGATCTTTAGACAATTTTTGGATAAGTTTGTAGTGATGTTTATCGATGATATCTTAGTCTACTCTAAGACTAAGGAGGAGCATGAGGAGCATCTGAGGATCGTGTTGCAAACTTTGAGGGACCATGAGTTGTATGCTAAGCTATCCAAGTGTGAGTTCTGGTTAGAGAAAGTTGCTTTTTTGGGGCATGTGATCTCTAAAGATGGGGTAGCTGTGGATCCGGCAAAGATAGAAGCAGTGACAAAGTGGGAAGCACCAAATAATGTTGCTGAGATCAGAAGTTTTCTGGGTTTAGCTGGGTACTCCAGACGGTTCGTGAAAGATTTCTCCAAGATAGCTAGACCTATGACAGCGTTGATGAGGAAAGAGAACAGGTTTCGTTGGGATGAGAGTTGTGAGACGGCGTTCCAAACATTAAAGGAGCGTTTGACCACAGCTCCTGTCTTAGCATTGCCTGAAGGAATAGAGAACTTTGAGGTTTATACAGATGCCTCAAAGAATGGGTTGGGATGTGTGTTGATGCAGAACGGTAAAGTGATTGCCTATGCTTCTAGGCAATTGAAGCCTTATGAGGAGAACTACCCTACTCATGATCTGGAGTTGGGTGCGGTGGTGTTTGCTCTCAAGATTTGGAGACATTACCTTTATGGAGCAATCTTTAAGGTATTTTCTGATCACAAGAGTCTCAAGTACATTTTCACTCAAAAGGAGTTGAACATGAGACAGAGGAGGTGGATGGAGTTGATTGGCGATTATGACATGGAAATTATCTACCATGAAGGGAAGGCCAATGTTGTTGCTGATGCTTTGAGTAGGAAGAGTGTACATTCTCTGTGTACAGCTCTATCTTTGATGAGGCTGAGAGATGAGGTAGCGAGGTTTGGGATACATATGATGCATAAAGGAGATGCCATGGGTGATATGACAGTGCAGCTTGAGTTTTATGATGACATTCGAGGTAAACAGGCGTTGGATCCTAAGATAGTTGAGTGGAGAGCTGGAGTAGAGAAAGGGACAGTGTCCCGATTTTCTATTCATACAGATGATAGTTTGAGGTTCGATGGTAGGTGGTGTGTCCCTAATGATGAGGAATTGAAAAAGACTATCATGACAGAGGCACATTGTACCCCATATTCAGTACATCCAGGTGGTGACAAGCTATACAAGGATTTGAAGAAAACGTTTTGGTGGCCTGGGATGAAGAAAGAGACAGCTGAGTTTGTGTCCCGTTGTTTGACATGCCAGAGAGTTAAAGGGGAACAACGACGACCACAGGGTAAGATTCAGTCTTTAGAGGTACCTGAGTGGAAGTGGGAATCCATTTCCATGGATTTCATTGTGGGTTTGCCAAAGAGTCAACAAGGTAACAACATGATCTGGGTAATAGTGGATCGACTGACCAAGTCAGCTCACTTTGTTCCAATGAAAGATACATGGACCAAAGCACAATTGGCTATGGCCTATCGAAAGAACGTGCTTAAGTTACATGGAGTCCCTAAGGACATAGTGTCCGACGAGATGCGGATTTATATCAAGGTTTTGGAAGGAGTTGCAGGAATCGTTGGGAACAACTTTGAAGATGAGTACAGCATTTCATCCTGCGACAGACGGACAGACTGAGAGAACAATCAAGACTCTTGAGGATATGTTGCGAGCTTGTGTGATGGACTTTGGTGGTAGCTGGGAACAGAGGTTGGACTTGATAGAATTTTCTTATAATAACAAAATATCACACTAGTATTGGTATGGCACCGTTTGAGGCTTTGTATGGGAGGAGATGTAGGAGTCCAATTTGTTGGGACGATAGTCTTTGAGGCAAAGTGGTTTTAGGACCAGAGATGGTGCATGAGATGGTGGAACAGTTAAGATGATCGGGGAACGGATGAGGGCAGCTCAGGATAGGCAAAAGAGTTATGCAGATCTACATCGCAGGGACATAGAGTTTCAAGTGGGGGACAAGGTTCTTTTGAAAGTGTCTCCTATGCGTGGGGTTATGAGATTTGGGAAGAAAGGCAAGTTAAGTCAGAAGTTTATCGGGCCTTATGAGATCTTAGAGCGAGTTGGGGAAGTTGCATATCGTCTGGCTTTACCAGCTGCGTTAGAGAGAGTGCATAATGTGTTTCATGTATCGCAGCTGCGGAAGTATGTGAGTGATCCGTCACATGTGTTAGAGGCAGAGAACTTAAAGCTAGATGAGTCCTTATCATATCTTGAGGTGCCTAAGCAGATTCTTGACCGAAAGGTTACGAAGACTAGGAGTGGTGAGACAGTTTTGCTTAAGATCCTTTGGTCTAATCACGAGACCGAGGAAGCTACATGGGAGCCAGAGGACGCTATGAAAGAGCGTTACCCTTTCCTTTTTGATTAGGTATGTATGGTTACGGGGACGTAACCTTGTTTCTTTTAGGAGGGTAGGAGATGATCGCAAAGAGTTTTAAACCGTTTTTATACCCTTTTAGTATGTTGTGTCGGCATGTTTGTCGGGATGAGTTGGGTTAGTACCATGTTTTATGTTGGGTTTTGTTTTGTTAGTGAGTCGAAAGCGTTGGGGGGAGTACCTTTGTTTAGTAGTGGTTTGAACTTCGGGGACGAAGTTCTTTTTAAGGAGGGAAGACTGTAATACTCCGTATTTATGAGTCTTTGGGTACTCTATCGAGTAGGCCTTACTCTGTCGAGTAAGGGTAAGTTGCGTTTTAGAAAAGTTTCTGACCTGTTGGGTACTCGATCGAGTAACTAGGATACTCGATCGAGTAGGGGGGTACTCGATCGAGTACCTTAGGTACTCGATCGAGTAACCGGTTTTACGGGGAGTTTTCTCGGGTTTTGTTAATTATGCGATTAAGATATATAACCTTCGTCGTCTTTATTCTAAATCACTTTTGCAAAACCTAAATTACTGTTTAAGAGAGAAAGCAAGCAAGTTCACCATCTTAATCGCATTGTTAGCGATTCCTGGAGTTTGGGAGGTCGGTTCTCATCGTTGATTATACCGTTGAGTTCCTTGCGTCGAGGGTAAGATCTATGTACCCTTTTTATTGTCTTTCCTTTATTTTGGTTAAACCCTAATTAAGGGATTTGGGGGTTTATGTGTAGTATGTGATTTGGTAGCCTTTATATGTTGTATGATAGGAGGAGGGTTCATAGAGGAAGCCTTTTGATACAGCAGTAGAGACCGTCTGACAGTGTGCTTTCTAGGTAGGATTTCCTACTCAGTATTAGTCCCATAATGGGATGATTGTTGATGTGTTGAGATTGATTGTTTGATATAGTAATTGTATTGTGATTGTGATTGTGATCGTTGTCTATGGTTCGCGAGGCGTGGCCTCGGCTGAGTGAGGTCACTTGCGGGAGTGGCTTCACGCCCTAGTTTCGCCTTCTGTGGAACCCGCCACAGAAGGGATGTGCACATTAATGGACAGGGTTATCGCTCACTATGTGGAGCGGGGATTTGGTGGGTACGGCTGCGGTCCCCCATCGGCGTGGGGTCCAATCCATGGACGATCGAGATTGAGATGATTGGATTTGGCGTGATTGTGTGTGTGTGACAGTTAAGCTGTCTGTTTATCTTATTGTTGATATATTGAGTTGTGTGATTAGTACTGACCCCGGTTGTTGTTTTGTAAACCTGCGGTGATCCATTCGGGGATGGTGAGCAGATATTGAGCAGGTATTGAGATGAGTACTGGGATAGCTGGGATTGCCACGACATGATGATAGGAGTCTTCCGTTGTAGCTTAGTAGTTTATTTACATTTCAGTTAGAACAGTAAACAGTCAGTTTGAGAACATGTATTACACTTTTGGTTTGGTTTTGAGAATTGTAACTCTTCACTAAGTATTTATATTTAAACGTTGTTTCTCCATTGTTTATTTGATTATCATTGCCTCGGGTAACCGAGATGGTAATATCTTCATACCTGAGTGGTCCTGGTAAGGCACTTGGAGTATGGGGGTGTTACATTTATATCTTACAAGTGTTGTTGAGTAGATAAGAGATGGGTAAAAATGCAAGGATTCATAGGCTTAGCATTTCATCAAACATAACATGTGCATAGGTTGATATCACAACAAGCAAGCAATTTAATTATGAAAACATATTAGATTAAGCATGATTAATCCCATGTTGGTTTTCCCTAATTACCCACTAATCCTAGTTAAGAGACTACTCACTTATTATTACGGTAAACATGTCATTAATGGTGTCAATCATCACAACAAGTGTAAACATGATAAGAGAATGAGGAAATAAACAATAAAGAGTAAAGGGTAAAAGAATTATACCAACTTAAGATGATCTAAAAATAAAGCAAGAATAAAAGAAGAGAACTTGATTGATTGATGAAGGGTTGTCAATCCTCCAATAATAACCCAATAATCTTCAATTACCCAAAAAGTAATAAACTTGAACAATAATTAAGGAGAGATTAATGTGAAATTTGTGGAAAGATTAAAGAGCAATCTAATGTAATCTACTCCTAATCTTTTCTAAGAGGATTTTCTAATGTGGAAGCCCTCTTTGATTATCATCAAATGGGGTATATATAGTAGTGCCTCATTAGGTTAACTAAGTCTAAATTAGTAATTAACTATTCTAAGTTCTAAGTAGGGAAATGCAAGTATTTTGGAGAGATGAGCATCCTTGCTGAAGACGCCATGGTCCGCTCGTACACAAGGGTAGGACGCTCGGATTCTGGGAAGGGTAGGACGAGCGGCTGAAGGTCGGGACGCTCGGATTGTTGGGGCATAGGACGAGCGTCTTGAAGCTTTGGACGCTCGGATTTCTTTTCAGACTACTTCCTCTCGCATACTTCTTATTCTTGCAATGTTGGTCTTTAGTCCTTGTCTCTTCTTCCACATTCGTTCAACTAAGATCGTCAATGTCCTTCCAAATAAGCTCAAGAGACGGGAATTTCCGCCTAATTGTCTCATTTCCTACAAAACAAGCACAAGACGATAGGAAAGCAAAATAGAAAGCATTTGACGGATAAAATGGCTATGGAATGTTATAATTGTATGCAAAATTGGCTCAATTAGGGGACTAAATGTGCGCAAATATGGGTCACATCAATGACCCAAAAACGTATAGTGAGGCAATGAAATCCATTGATGCTAACTTTTGGAAAGATGCTATTAAAAGTGAACTTGATTTTATTGTGTCTAATCAGACTTGGGAGTTGACTCATTTACCTAAAGGTAGTAAACCCATTACGAGTAAATGGTGAGGGGTAATATCCGTATAATACCCTTTAATTATAGGATTATAACGCAAAATTTACATGTGATTATAGTCATAAAACGAAAAACATGATGAAACGATAAAGATTAGAAATAACCTTCGGTCCTAGTGCAAAATGGCAATGAGAGATCAAGGTAGATCTCCTCCTAAATGTTGCACCCAAGATGGTCCGAGAAATGCCCTTGTGCTAGAGAGAATCCCCTAATTGCCTTGCAATATTGAGGGGATTGTTTTGTGAGTTTGTGTTGGATGAGAGATCCGAGTTTCGAGAGGCACAATTCCCAAAACCCTAGTTTTCATACAAATGAAAATGATTAGGTTAGAAGGGAGGAGAAACCCTCCCTTTTGTTCCCTCTTCACTCGGCAAAACCGAAACCCACAAGGGGAAGTGGGCTTCCACTTCCTCTTGGTTTTAACTCGCGGTCCGGTTCGTTAAATTCTAAATGTATATGACGCGGTTTCATTATAAACTGTCATCGGTTATCGGATATTAAAGCATCAACTAATAATACGGATTAGTTGAATTATTAATACATGTCCGACAAAGACAATATTGTATAATTATATTCAATATACATTTAATTAAATATAAAACGCTTATATTCAATTTTACGAATTAACTGCTTAATTCGCCTTAGCCATTATTATTTAATCCGTATTAAATAAAATATCTCAACATCACATTTTGACTAATTATTAGTCAAATAACTCAGACTAACTGGTTAGTCAAATTTGGCATCTACATGACTGTATTTTCATACCGTCACATCTCTCAAACGTATCCTATAGGTGTGACTTTTAGGGACCAGTTGATCACCGCCATCTGTATGACAATAACGTCAAACTTATCTAGCAAGCCAACCGTTATTGATAAACGTGGATCAACTGATAATAATACCAAAAGTATGCCCTTTGATCCTTTTAGAGATTTATAAGTCCTTGCACTAACTGTTAAGGACACCAACCCCAACAAATGGATCTTTAAAAAGAAAATGAGACCTGACGGTACAATAGAAAGGTTCAAAGCTAGACTTGTGGTTAGAGGTTTTACACAAAAGAAAGATATTGATTATTTTGATACTTATTCACCTGTGATCAAAATTTTGACTATTAGAACTCTTGTCGCCTTAGCTGCTATTCATAACCTTTTATACATCAGATGGATGTCAAAACTGCCTTTTTGAATGGTGAGCTAAGGAAAGAGATTTATATGTAGCAACCTGAAGGGTTTGTGGTAAAGGGTCAAGAGAATAAGGTGTGTAAACTGAATAAATCATTATATGATCTAAAACAAGCACCTAAGCAATGGTATGAGAAATTTAACAACACTTTGGTAAGTAATGGCTATATGGTAAACAATTCTGATTCATGTGTTTATTCAAAAGTAATAAAATCTGATTGTGTGCTTATATGCCTTTATGTTGATGACATGTTAATAATTGGTAATAATTAAAACCAAAGAATTTTTGTCATCGCAATTTGAGATGAAGGACTTAGGAGAAGTTGATGTAATCCTAGGAGTTCAGGTTATTCGAAACTCTAAAGGAATTTCTTTAAGTCAATATCATTATGTGGAAAAAGTGTTGAAAAAGTTTAACTGTTTTGATAATGTGCCTGCTAGGACAACCTACGATGCTAGTATACATTTATGTAAAAACTTGGGTAAGAGTGTATCCCAAGAAGAGTATGCTAAAATCCTAGGTAGTGTGATGTTTCTTATGAACTGTACTCGACCAGATATTACATATGCAGTTAGTAGACTGAGGCGTTATACACATAACCCTAGTAGTGAACATTGGAATGCTCTTCGTCGTTTACTAAAATACCTAAAAGGAACAGTTGACCTTTGCTTGCATTATAGTAAATTTCCTGCTGTGTTAGAAGGATATTGTGATGCAAATTGGGTTTCAGGTAACGATGAAATCTGTTCTACTAGTGGTTATGTCTTCACCATGGGTGGAGGTGCTATATCGTGGAAGTCTACTAAACAGACTTGTATTGCACGCTCTACCATGGAGTCGGATTTCATAGCGCTTGAGTTGGCAGGACAAGAGGCTGATTGGTTGAAAAACTTATTGGCAGATGTACCAGTGTGGGGAGGTCGACAAGCACCGGTCTCCTTACATTATGACTCACAAGCAGGTATTAGTGCTGCTAAGAATAGTGTCTATAATGCGAAGAAACGACACATTCGAATCAGGCACGCTACAGTTAGACAACTCCTTGATAATGGAGTCATCGCTTTGGATTATGTAAAGTCCGAAAGCAATCTTGCTGATCCCTTTACTAAAGGGTTGACTAGGAGACTAGTCGTTGAAACGTCGAGGGGAATGGGGCTTAAGTCCTTAAGTCAAGAGTGACTAGGTCTAAAGTCTCTATTCCTATGGCGTTATATGATTCATAGCCTTAAATAGTGGTGCTTTTGAGACGCACTTGATGAATCATACACAAGGATGGACATATGTCCTTAACGGCTCATGTAAGAAGTGCTATTGAGAAGCACTTGAGTCACCTACGCAGGTGTGTTGATCATAAGACTATGAGAAGTCTTGTGAACACATCTGTTAGTACCAAGGTAAACGCATAGCTCTAAAAGAGCGCGTTGCACTTTGAAATCGCGGGACGATCTTAATTATGAAGGTTTGATATGTGTTAAGGGGGGGGGGGTATCGATCGAAGCTCAGTTAGGAATTCAAATCGCAAGATATTCACTCGCTATAAGTAAGTTGTTTCCTCATCTCACTAAAGTGTCAATTCAAATCGAAAGATATTGATACCTAAGTATCCAATCCTTCCTTTACCCAGGAATTCTGTTTCTTTGTCTCTGGCGCCCCTAGTGGGAGATTGTTGGAAATAGGGGCTTTTTTAGCCATGTAAAATGTTCCAATTGTCCCACATTGGTGAGGAAAAGAGTGTTTGATGTGTTTATATATGTCCACACTCCTTACCATATCACTAGTGGGTAAAGGGAGCCTTTTATAGAGGCTTTGCAAGGTGCTTAATTCAGCTCACACACGCGCGCACGCATCGTGCCCGAGTCCGGTCCGGATCCGGATTCGTGATTTGGGATTTGGGAATCGCCTGCGGCGAGCTATGCCTATCTTTTTGGGCCGTATCCGAGCTGTGTTGTGGGCTTTGTTTTGTGTTTGTTAGCAGAGTTGAAAAGGTCAGTCAAACTGACTGTTAGTGGGGAGAGTCTTACTCCCATTAACTCGGTTTTTAGGCTGAGTTTCAGGAGTCGATTTTGGCTCTTGTAACTGCTCTTTTTTTCACTATAAATTCGAGCCTCTCTGCAGCATTTCAACATACAAAAACAACACTTCACTGTCTCTTCCGTTTCTCTTCTTTTCTCCTCTCAATATTTCTGGGTAAAGATTAAGGTCGTTCCAGGCCTATCGGTCTTGAGTGGGCAAGTCTGAAAGGCAGCAGTAGTGTAATCCTTGGGGAACTACAGGTCATTTGTTGATCGCCACCACGGTCGTGCCGGAAATAGTTTTCAAGGCAGTGGTTCTCTTCCACGTCACTACTTCTCTTGTTCGGTATTTCTGATCTTTTCATTGTTACTGCACTTTCCGTATAACAGGAATTATGAATCAAATTATGTTAATCCAAAAGATTATAGGGTTGGAACTCGATTCCAAATACCATTTGTTTGGTTTTGTTCAAGAATAAATATACTTCTTGTGAAACGAATTCCCTTGAGAGAAAAGATAAAATAAACAGTGATTGTTCATTTGTCCACTATAGTGACTTATGCACTTGGGGTATATCATAGTCAAAAATTCATCTAATTTAGTGACGTATTTAGGGATAATAAATTACAGACTTCAACATTAGATATACTTTTAAAATGAATTTACATGTGAATTTGCAAAAAGTTATTATTGTCACCAAGAAATGTTTGCAATTTACATCACCCTCAAGTATTAAATTGAAAAATTTTATGAGATTTTTTTCCATCAATTGATGGATTTATCCTCTTAATATGAGAATTTTTAGATCTTTGATAGGAGTAGTTGATAATAGGAAGAAGATCGGCGCCCTAATGGATTATGATATGGTATTACTTTGTGCTACCTCCTATTCAGCGCTTAACGTTCACTTCTCACATATATTAAAAAAAGAGGAATATTAGATGGAATATGAGCGAGTATAACTTTTCTTATTAATGAAATGATTTATTCGCTAAAAAAAAGTAAATAAATAATTGGGACAAAAGGATTACTATTCGGTCGAACCACTTACTTAAAATCAAATTGAACATAATTGAAACACGAATTCTTATTTAAGACGGTTATTTTCATCTCAAGCTTAAAACGGTTAAATTTTCCCGATACATACCAGACGCGAAATGACCCGAAGTTTCATGTCGGATTCGTATTGTAGGCCTCACTATTCACATTCAGTCTTGCTTATTTGATCAAAATCAAAACTACCCGCCAAATTTGCTCATTCAATTTCTCGATGCTTTGCTCTCACTATCTCCATCAACTTGGATCATGTGCCACGCACAAAACTCCATGCCCAGATCGCTAAAATTGGCCTCCAGAACTATGGGCCATTACCCAATTCACTCCTTGAGTTGTATAGCAAATGCGGCATCATTGAGCAGGCACTCCACATGTTCGACGAAATTCCCCAAAGAGATTTTATCTCGTGGGCTTCGATTCTCACCGCGCACAATCGCGCTAATCTTCCCCATAAAAACCTCTGCATGTTTCTCAGAATGTGGGAGATTGACAGGTTACAACCTGAGTACCTGACCATTAAAGCATGTTCTAGTTTAGGTAATGTTAGGCTACTAAGGCTAGGCAAACAAGTTCATAGTTATTTTATCGTGTCTCCGTTTTATGATGATGATGATGTTGTTAGCTCTTAGCTTATCGATATGTATTCCAAATGTGGGTTTCTTGATTATGCTAGGGTGGTTTTTGACTGGATTGTAGTTAAGAGTACGATTCCTTGGGCAGCACTCATTTCTGGTTATGCTAGAAGTGGGCGAAAGGCGGATGCTTTGGAACTTTTTTCTAGGATGCTTACTCAGAATTTGTTATCTTGGAGTGCTTTGATATGTGGGTTGGTGCAAAATGATCATGGGATTGATGCTTTTAGTTATTTTTTGAAGATGCGAAGGGAGACGGGTCATGATGTTGACCCGTTTATTATCTCAAGTATTGCTGCAGCATCTGCTAATATGGCAGCACTAGAACTAGGGAAGCAAGTACACTGCTTGGTTATACTCCATGGGTTTGAGCGTCACCTGTTCATTTGCAATGCACTGGTTGATATGTATGCTAAATGTAGTGACCTTTTGGCAGCCAATTATATTTTTAATCATATGTCCAAGCGAGATGTTGTGTCTTGGACTTCTATCATTGTTGGGATGGCTCAGCATGGCCTAGGAGAGGAATCATTGTCACTTTACGATAAAATGGTGTTAGAAGGTGTGAAGCCAAATGAGGAGACATTTCTAGGATTAATCTATGCATGTAGCCATGTCGGTTTAATTAGTAAAGGCCGTCACTTGTTTAACTCAATGAGTGAGGACTATTGAATAAGGCCGTCTTTGCAAAATTACACTTGCTTATTGGATGTCCTAAGCCGATCTGGTCAATTTGAAGAGGCTGAAAAGGTCAATGCCTTACAAGCCTGATGAAGCTGCTTGGACAGCTTTGTTGAGTGCTTGCAGACACCACAAGAGCACTGCGGTCCCAGTTAGAGTTTCCGACCAATTACTCAAGCTGGGACCCAAAGATCCTTCTACATTGATCTTGGTTTCAAACACATATGCTAGTGCTTCTATGTGGGAAAATGTGGCTACAGTTCGGAAGATGTTGTCATCAATGGAGTTCGAGAAAGAACCGGGGTATAGCAAATCGAGGTTGCAAAAGAGAGCCAGGTGTTTTATGCAGGGCAGATGATTCATCCTATGAGAAACCAGCTTCTAAATTTGCTGAAGGAGTTGGATACCGAGATGAGGAAAAGAGGTTATATTCCGGATACTAGGTATGTTTTGCATGAACTAGAACAACATGAGAAAGAGAGACGCCTTTTATGGCATAGTGAACGGTTGGCGGTAGCATATGGGTTGCTTAAATCGATTCCTGGGACAACAATACGTGTAGTGAAAAATTTACGCATTTATGGGGATTGTCATACAGTTCTGAAATTCATTAGCTGCATTGTAAAACGAAGATTATTGTTCGCGATATCAGCAGATTTTATCATTTTAAAGATGGCAATTGCTCTTGTAGAGATTTTTGGTAGGATCTTTCTCATTCAGGCTGCCTGAATTCAGTGTAAGAATATCCTAACGATGACCGGGAATAGGGTAAGCATTTGCATCTTTATATCATTTGAGTTGCTCGTTTATTTGGTCGGGTTTATCAGATGATATTTCTTTACTCCACAATTGCGTGGCTTATTGTACTGCATTGTTTCTGTGCTGCGATGCATGTGTGATGATGCTTCAGAAACTGATAATACCATTTTGTTCTGGTGTATGGTTTGAAAGTTGAAATAAGAACATGCAAAATTATTTAGGAGGAAACTATACAACTTAAAACAATCAGTGTCTGTGGAAATTGAAGATGGAAACAGACATACTAGATAGTTGCGTTAGTGCCTCAATCTATAGAATGTTCCGACTTCTGAGTAATTGTCGAGATCTGATTGAAATATGCACATTTATTGTGGTTTTAATGATGAAATGGAGATATAGTTAAAATAAATATCTACGTACTGATTTTTTGGTTTATTGGTGTTGATTAGCAAAATAATTAGGGAAGTAGTGTTCGTTTGAAAGTATTTGGGCTTATGGTGTCCACGTCATCACTTTTTATTTTTTTCCAATTTTTATATGAAACCGCTAGGAATCTTAGCGGTTTCACTTAAGATTTTTTTTTTATATAAAAGGAAAAACCGCTAAGAATCTTAGCGGCTTACCTACTGTCATATTGTAGTGTACCCATGTAAAATTGTTGGAAATTTGTGAAAATTTGTGGAAAACGCTAAGGACCTTAGCGGCTTTCCTAGATTTTTTTTTTTTTTTTTTTTTTTTTTTTTTTTTTTTTTAAACAGATACAAATATTTGGACGATGACGTTTTGTAAAGCGCATGGTTAATGCGCTTTACCTAAAACACGAAAAAAAAATACAAGTGATGACGTGGACACCATAAGTCCAAATACTATCAAACGAACACTACTTCCCTAATTATTTTGCTAAATAACACCAATAAACCAAAAAATTCGAAAAACTTTTGCTCTAATAGTTATTAGACCTTCTGGTTATGAGCCAATGTAGTCGATTTGGTTGTCATTCTGTTGATTGTTGTAGCATATTTGGTTGACGTATTATGTCGTAGCATTTTTGGTTGTCATTCTGTTAAAAAGTAACCTGAAGAATAAGCCTGATTCTGGTGGGAACAAATTGTGCCACTAAATCGCTAATTAGACCTGACATACAATTCATTTGATCAGGTATGGGTTGGGCCAATGCAAAGCGGGTCATTTTGGTTATATTATACATCTTGAGTCCATTTAGTAATTTTTTTTTAATGGAGTTGCTCATCCGATATTGAGGGATTGGTTGTCGAACGTGATCTTATGATGACTGTCTAACGGGTTGGTCGAGTCAGGTTCAGGAATCCTAGTATAGGTTAGGGTTAGTTCTGGTTATCCAACTGAGGGAATTAAGGTCCTCTAAAGTTCTTAAAGAATCTAGTCATGGATTGATATAGATATTGGCTCCTCATATTAAGTTTTCTTGGGATACATGTAGGGATGGCAATGGGTAGGGTCTGGGAAGGGTCCGCCTAGACCCGGACCCGACCCGAGATTTTCCCTTTGGACCCGTACCCGACCCAGACCCGCAAGGGTCTAGAATTTGAGGACCCATACCCGGACCCTATGGGTAAGGGTAGGGTCTGGGTCTACCATGGTCAGAGTTTGTAAACTTTAAGAATAAAAGATTAACAACTATAGGGTCTATAATATTAAAAAAAAAAAAATCATACTACTTAAACATTATGAGTTTATTAATCTGCCGTTAATGGTGGTTGTCGGTCGCCGGCTATTAGAGAGGTGGTTGCCAGTCGCGTATCAGTGCTGTGGTGGTGGTTTTCTTGTGTCAGTGGTGGAGTGGTGGTATTGTCAGAAGAGTTCGGTTGAGTTTTATCACTTTATGGGATGAGGGAAGAGAAAGAGACTTTAGTTGGGTTTCTACAGTCTGCCAGTATGAATTCAGAAAAGTTGTAATTTTGATTTTTTTTCTTTAATAAAGGGTCTAAGGGTCGGGTATGGGTCTCATAACTTAGACCTGACCCGACCAAATATTTTCTTAAGACCCATACCCGACCCATACCCATTGGGTCTGAAAAAATGAGACCCATACCCGACCCATTAGGGTCCGACCCTCAGGGTCTGGGTCGGGTCCCCGACCCACTGCCATCCCTAGATACATGTCTTCGGTAGCAGATCCATGCAGTAATACATGGATCTCAGAACAAATAAAATATTTGTACTTTTTTTTACTGATGTTTGGTGTTGAAAAGAAAAAACTAGAATCTATAACTTTTACATAAATCACTAGTAAGTTTTCAACCGGACACAGGAAACAAATATTTGTGGGTCTTCTTGCATGCTTTCAAAGAAGCTCATCTATGTGATCACTTCAGCTTTGATGGTCAGTGGTCACGCAATTGTGAGGTGAAACATTTATAATTTTGTGACCGCATTCAAAGTGATGTGAATATGTGATGAATGTTAATGTGAGATCAGAGGTGAAGTAGAGATTGAGTTTTGGAGTCGATTGACTCATTTTATTTTGCTTTGTCTCTTAATTTTTCTTTTTATTTTTGTTTTTGGCCCTTTCTCTTCGCTTTCTGCATCTCTATTCTTGAGGTGTATATGCGGGTTGTCTCTCCTGATCCTGCTTTATGGCGGATTTTAGGCATTCTGCCCAATAATAAAACATTTTTTGACAAAAAGAAAATGTTTTGTCAGATTGGTCATTGGTGAGTATTATTGTGTACTTGAGGATATATGGTTAACACTTGCACTAAAACTTGTGAGAGACGGTCTCTCACTAAGTTATTGAGAGACCAATCTTTAAATCTTTTAATTTAATTTGTATTTAAATCTGCTTTTTATTATTGTTAAGTGACATAACAATTTAAATCTTTTATTTACATAATAAATGTACCCATTTTATCATTAATCATGATTTGTCTTTTTTATTACCTTTAGTACCATTTTTTCTTAAAATTGTCATAATCTCTCAATAAAGCATTAAGAGGCGCTTTCGATAAACTCTCTAACACTTGATAGATAGAAAATCATCAAAAAGTAAATCCAAATTTTGAAATGTGTTTGTTTTTTTCCAAGGGAGAAACAATGGCTTTCGTTTTTGATATTTGTTACTTCTGCTTGCTGAAAAGAGAGCGAGCAAAGCTAGTTTTGATGTTGGCAGATTTTGAACTAAGTCAAAGATATTGCAATTCAATGATTTTATGAGCCCAACTAACTAAAGTATACAAAAAGATTAGGAGAATCTTATATATATATATATATAAAACTGGGTTGAAACGTTGTGGATGCGCCACGTGGCGTTTCAACCTTAGTTACAAACATTAATTACAACTATTTATTAAATATGAACATAATAAATACTGCATAAATCTCAGCAAAGTTTTAACTATATTCAATAAATGTTACGGTTTTTTATTAAAGTTATACTCCATTCCAAATAATTGACGTTTTTATTTTACGAGGCAAGACTTTGAATTGAATTTTTATAAAAATACATTGGTTGAAAAATTATAAAAATTACACCATAAATTTCTTTATGGATAGAGCTTTAATATGAGTATACATTTTAATATATTTTGTTATACTTCCTCCATTCAACTCCACTCTACCATCTTTCCTTTTCCATCCATTCAACTCCACTCTACCTATTTCCTAAAAAAGAATGTCAAATGACCATTTTGTCTTCATACCCATTACTTATTTACAATATTTACCACTCATACCCCACTACTTCTACATCAAACTCCACCCTTTTCCACCCATACCCCACTTAATTACATTATACCTCATTATTTATTTACAATATTTTCCACCCAACTCACCCTTCTTAATATTTGTGCAAAATACAAATAGGTAGAGTGGAGTTGAATGGAGGAAGTATATTTTAAGAAATATTGAAAAAAGAATTGAGTGTAACGAAAAGTAAGAATGACAATTAAAAAAGAACAGAGCGAGTATTATAAGTGTTCCGGGTGTAATTCCAGAGCAGATGTTTGTTACCACTCGTAGCTAGTAGAACGATGTCCTTGCTTGAATCCTCCTTGCGGTCTCCTGAAACGACGAACAAACTGAGGGCTCGGCTTTGGCCGAGCGTACTCACTCCGACGCTCAAGTCAGTGAACTTAGAGAGAAGTTGTTGTAACTTGGCTAAGAGTATATTGTAGAGAGATAAGGAAGATATTACCAGATGAATAGTGGTTATTAGGTCAATTTGTGGATCCTTTCCTCAATGAAGGTTGAGGAGTATTTATAGGCATTCACCTTTTGTCACGTAGTGGCCAAGTGGCCAAGTGGCTATCAGGTGAAAAGACCGTCGTACCCTCGGCCGATGGACTGTGGCGGGCTCGCGAGGGTCTTGGATATGAGTACGCGGTTGTGTCCCGGGTGGCTAGTTGTCTGCCGAGACCTAGGTGACAGTCCGATGGATGGGCTTCATCGGCTAGGCTGTCTAAGTTGTTGACTTTCTTTGTGGATACCCTTGACCTTGCTCAATATGTTGACTTGGTCGGCGGTGCGAGAATATGCCCCATCAATTTGCCCCCGTAGTAGTCTATGCCGTGGTATGGGCTCCGATGTATGTTGAGCGTATATTCTGCGCAAGTATTTTTGCAAAATTCTTGGTATCGGCTATTCCGAAGCATCGGCGTGGTTCTTGTTAGGTCGTACCATATATCCCCCCTCCACATGGATGCGTAAAGGGTATCCGATGTGGGAAATAATGTGACGTTGGCCGAGACCAGGGCTGAGAGTGCTGGTTATTTTGATTGCCCCGGCCGTGCTTCCCGGCTTGGTCGATCATGCGGCCGGCGGAGAGAGCGGAGTGCCTAGGAATTTGTTGAGGGAGATGAACAGGCGAAGAGATGTGAATGGGCGTGTTGAATACGCTTGGTAATCGTAGCATTGATTGACATTCAATCGCTGTTGCAACGATTGACATTCCGTGGTTGCATGTCGACACGTGTCGTTCACGATTGGTTGACGCTTCATGGGTTTGTGCCCGATTGGTCCCTCTTCATGGGCTTTTCCTATAAATAGGGCGATTATTAGTGATTTTGGCCATTACTTTCATTTCCTCAAATTTTTCCAAAATTTTCTCCCAAGATCTTCCTCTCTTTAAACTTTCAAAGGCTTTCTTTTCTTCCAATCTTCGGTCTTCGATCCGGCGAGTGTTTTTCTTTGAGGTAAACAAACAAATTTTCTTTTATTTCGTTAGTAATTGTTGCGAACATGTCCTCTGCGATCTGGGACTAGTACTTACGCAGCACGGGGTTCCCAGTTGCGTTTTGACGAGGAGGGGATACTAGAAGCCGTCCCGTTAAGGTTTGGGGGCCCTAGGTCTCCCTCTTCCGTTGCCGATCTGCCCCTCCTGGAGGAGTTGGAGGATGAGGATGATGCGGATAATGAGGGGGCTCCCGTTGATGGTGGAAGGACGACTATCCCGGATCATGGTGAGGCACACGACGGCCTCGACCGTGTATTTACAAATAAATTCGCAAGCGATTCCGGAGAGACTCTTTTCGGAGATCATTTCTCCTTCGGTGAGGGGTATAAGATTGTTATCCCGAGGAGGGTCGAGTGGTCTCTTGTCCTCCCCGGTCATATCGGCGTGCATATTAGGCATCCGGAGTATGGGCTCCCGGTTTCCTTTGAATGAGCACGTCATGGCCATCATCAAAGCTATGAACGTTGCCGTGGCCCAACTGCATCCGTTGGCCATGAGGACGATAGTCAGCTTTGTATGGATCTGTCTCTTTAGGGGGGAGGTCCCATCAGTTAACTTGTTTCGCCGCCTCCATAGTCTTCGGCCGTCAAAATCCGGCAAAGTGGGGTGGTACAGCGTCTGACGGAGGCGGGCTGCTACGTCTCTGTGAACAAACTCACTTCTTGTAAAGATCGCGCAAGGCGATGGGTGTACGTCCAGTGCGGGATGACTACCCATTGCCTCGGTCTTTCCAGAGCCCCGTTCACTTACGGTGTGAGACCCGGGAAGAGTATGAGAAACACATCTCCCGGGGTAGCAAGGTTAAGATGGACGCTTCGTTTGTCCCCTTCGTGGACGAAGCGGGCGTGCGGTGCTTGATGCTTTGAGGAGGGATGGCTGCCCCACTCGGATTATTATCCGAGGATGAGCCGCTATGCCGCGTCGGCCTCATACCGGCCCTCAATCAACTGAGTGGGGTCGGTGTGAGGCCCATCTTTGCTTGTTGTGTTCCTTTTTCAGAGCCTTGTTTTACTTCCTTTACGTAACTCTTGCTTGATTTCTTGCAGATCGGTTTGGGCGGGATCATGCAGGAAGGACTTGAAGAGGCTAGGGCTTGACAAGGACGGGAAGGTTGTCAATCGGCGTCCTACGGGCCGAGTTGAAAGATCGCAGCTATCCCCCAACGAAATCATGGAAAAGCGGACGAGGGGTTGGATCGGGAGACGGCCCATGCACGGGTTCTTGGAGGCGTGCCGAAGAGATCGAAGAAGGCGGCGTCCAAGTCGGCGGCGGTTTCAACGCCAACTCCCTCTTCGCCCCTGGTGGTCCAAAAGGATCATGTGGAGGTGATCAACGTTGCGAGGAGGAGGTGACCGTTGCTAAGGTCCCTTCTCCGAAGAAGAGGAAAGACCCACCGTCTGCCTCCACCGCTGGGGAGAAACCGCCTCCACCACCCTCCAAAAAGAGGGTCCAAATCGGCGGATCTAACTGCGGTTCGGATTTAGCCGGTTCGTTGGATGTTCCTGATGACAGACTTTCTGATGTGTCAATGCACGGTGACATGGATGCCCTGTGTAAATTTTTTGTAGATCCATCATCGGCAGCCGGCGTTCTCACTGGACGGCAAGTAGGGAAGCAGCCTGAGCAGGCGATTGAGAAGGCGGGTGACAGGAATGTCACCGTTGACTCCTCACCCCAGAAGGCTACTCCTACCGAGCTCGTGGCGGAGGGTGAGAGAATATATAAGAGGTTGGGGAAATGGAGCCGTCTAGCCGCCTCCCTCATCATGGAGCGAGGAAAGGCGCGGCCCAATCGGGCCACGATTGCAAAGCTCAAGCTTGATCTCTCTGCTGCGAGAGGGGAAGCCGGGAAGGCTAAGGCGGATCTTCGTGTTGCTTAGAGAAGCGTGCGGAGGAGGCCGAGAAGTGCAAGGCCGAAAGGGCCAAAGTTGAGGAGGTGACGGCGCCACGGCCAAGATGATGGATGAGCTGGAGAGGTATAAGGGTGCCTACGACGCCGTGGTTGCCAAGAGGGACGAGTGGGAGGATCTGTTCCAGAAGCAGGCGGAGGAGCTCAGGAACACACAGGCTATCCTGGCTCAAAAAGAGAAGGATATTGACATGCTTCAAGATGATCTCCTCCCTAAAATGTGCGTTCAATTCCGGGACCAGGCCGAGGAGGCGGCTAAGGAGGCAATCAGAAGGCTCGACCCCGACGGCACTTTCCCGTGGGATAAATATGACCAGCTCCTGGATGAGATGGCTGAAGCTGCGGAAGCAGCGGCTGCTGAGAAGGCGGAGGCGGCGAAAGCAGCTCAGATAGCGTTGGCCAAGGCGGCCTATGATGCAAAGGAGGCCGAAAAGGAGGCTGAGAGGCTAAAGGTGCCTGAAAATGTCGAGCCTTCTCTTGAGCCGGCCACCGTAGATGCTGCTGCCTCTGATGGAGGGAAGCAACAGGCATAGGGAGACGGGCGGTCGTCTCCAGACTCACCCGGCATCTCGGATAGCCTTAGCTGTTCGGGGGCCAACTATTGAGCCTTTCCTCCCTGCCATCTTTTGGCGCTTCAATTGATATGCTTGTAATCTTTTGCTTTTCTTTTCCCTGTTTTGTAAAAAACTTTCTTGGTAGGTTGTGTTTAGGCTTACCCCTATGGGGACGGCCGTCGTCTGTATTCTTCTTTTAATTCTTTTAACAAAGTTTGTCCTATTGGCCTTTGGCTTGGCCGAGGCATTGATCAACCACCTTTGTTTGTCCTTTTGCGTTATTAATTGAGTGCCTTCGTTTTTACCTTTGGTATGGCGAGGCGATTTGAATGCATATCTCAATCGCGTAACGTCTTTGATGTATTGACCGTCGTCCCGTTGCTCTCGGCAAGTTGCCGAGGTAATCGGGGTTAAGGCTCGATAGCAATTCTTCTAGCGTACCGGTCATTGTGTCCCCGTCGCTCTCGGCCAATTGCCAAGGTAACGGGGTTATGGCTCGATAGCAATTCTTCTCTTTGGGTGGCGATTATGGAGGACAGGCACTTGGATGAAAAACTTGGTTGTTTCTTCATTTAAGATCACGCGTTGGGGTGTCCACATTGTGTTTGGACACCTCCGCCGCTATACAAAGTACTTCCTTAAGTTGTCGGTGTTCCAATGGCTCATCAAAGGCACACCCTCCATGTCTGTCAGCCGGTATGTACCCGGCCTCATTTCTTCAACCACCTTATAGGGACCCTCCCGAGTTGGCGTTAGTTTACCATGAATATTTCCTTTGTTGGTGGCGGCCGACTTTCTTAGGACTAGATCTCCTACTTTTAAGTCCCTCTTGTGGACTCTTCGGTTGTAGGCTCTTCTCATCCGGTTTTGGTATCTTTGCCAAGTTGAGGCGTGCCGTATCTCGGCTTTCTTCGACTAGATCCGGGGAGGCTTTAAGGCCTTCCTCATTTTCGACCTGGATTAAAGGTGGCCGTTAATGTCGGCACCGTCGCTTCAATTGGTAGGGACGCCGGATCCGTAGACTAAATGGAAGGAGTGTACCCGTTGCTTCTTTCTCGGTGGTCCGTAGGGACCACGGGACGCGGGTAGTTCATCGGCCCATCTTCCTTTAAGGTCTTCCACTGTCTTCTTCAAACCGTTGAGGATTGTTTTATTGGTCGCCTCACTTTGTCCGTTTGCTCGTGGGTGGCGGACGGAGGAGTCTGCATACTTGATGCCAAGCTCTTCTAACCAGTTCATTATCAAGTCACTCCAAAATTCTCGGCCGTGGTCAAATACCATGACTTGGGGCAATCCAAAACGGGTTATAACATTCTCCCAGATTACCTTTCGGACGGCCGCTGTGGTCTTTGCCGGCACTGCTACAGCTTCAACCCATTTGGTGAAGTAATCAACGGCGACGATAAAAAACTTCCTTCCTCCGGAGGCCGTTGGAAACGGTCCTAGCATGTCCATCCCCCACTGTGCGAAAGGAAGGGGGCTAAGCACCGGTTGTAGGTTTCGGGAAGGAGCATGTATCACCGGGGCATGCATCGGCGATTCGTGCATCTCTTGGTCTTCGTTCGGGAGTCTTGAAGCATGGTGGGCCAGAAGTAGCCGGCTCGGAGAGCTTTGTGGGCTAGTGTTCTTGCCCCCATGTGGTGTCCGCATATGCCCTCGTGAATCTCTGTCAGTATTAGCTGCGTCGGTCGGACCGACACATTTCAAGAGTGGTCTTATTACGAACCTTCGTATAGTTCCCCTTCGAATACCAAGTACCAGCGGCGATCCTTTTGAGTTTAGCCGAGAGATTGCGGTTATCCGTGACTCGCTTGTGAGTTTGTATTTCATTATCGGAGTCATCCACGTCTTCTCGGTTTCCACGTCCCCCACCATGCCGATGGTCTCGGTGATGCTCTTCGCATTCCTCGATGTCTACAAGCACGGTTCGGGCGCGTTTTTGACGGTTGGTGGCAAGTTTTGAGAGAGCGTCGGCTCGGTTGTTCTCGGACACAGGGACACATTGGATTTGGAAAGATTTTAATTTTGCTATGTCGGCTTTTACCCTTTCCAAGTATCTTACCATCCCGTCGTCCCGAGCCTCAAACTCTCCTCGATTTGGTTAGTAACCAAAAGTGAGTCCTGTCTTCAACACAATGTGTTCTGCTCCGGCGCTCGGCCATCTCGACTCCGGTTATCACCGCTTCGTATTCGGACTCGTTGTTCGAAGCCGAGAAGGTAAATTTCAAGGCGTACTCAAACTCGTCTCCGTTTGGGCTGATAATGAGGATGCCGGCTCCCGAGCTGTTCGTCGTGGAGGAGCCGTCGGTGTAAACCTCCCATACGCCTGGGTTTGGCTCTTCTTGATATGTGCATTCGGCCAGGAAATCTGCAAGTGCTTGCCCCTTTATCGAAGGCCTTGGTTTGTACTGAATGCCGAAGCCAGAGAGTTCTACCGCCCATTTGATAAGCCTACCGGATTGTTCGAATTTCTCCAAAGCTTTTTCCAAAGGCTGGTCGGTTAGGACCGTCACGGGATGAGCGTCGAAGTAGGGTTTTAACTTCCTTGCGGCAATGACGACGGCGAAAGCTGCTTTCTCAATTAGCGGGTAATTTCTCTCGGCGGCGGCGGTGTATGGTGACAAAGTAGATTGGGTGTTCTTTGTTTGTCTTCTTCCACGATGATCACGGCGGCGACCGTGGCCGAGGTAATCGCTTGCTGTACAGGGTATAGCGTCTCCCCTAGTATCGGCACAGACCCAGTCGGGAGAGTCTGAAGATGAGCTTTTAGTTGCTTGAAAGCCGCGCTCTGCTCCTCCCCCCAGCTGAAGTCTTTATTCCCTTTCAATACTTTGAAGAATGGGGTACTCTTGTCGGCTGACCGAGAGATGAAACGGGCGAGAGCCGCCATTCTCCCGGTCAGCATCATAACCTCTTTTCGATTCCTTGGTTCCGCAGATTTAGGATTGCTTGGACTTTAATCGGATTGGCATCAATGCCTCTGCACCGACGAGTACACCGGGAATTTACTGCCGGACACCGAAGTTGCACTTCATTGGGTTGAGCTTCATCTTGTACTTCCTTAGTGAACAAAACGTTTCCGTAAATCGGCCGGTGCTCGTTGTCGGACTTGCTTTTCACAATAGCGTCGTCGACGTAAGCCTCAATGTTTCGCCCTTTTTGACTTTGGAATACTTTGTCCACCGGTCCCGGTGTACGTTGCGCCGGCGTTTTTCAAACCAAATGGCATCATTTTGTACATGTATGTGCCGTTCGCGGTGATGAATGCGCATTTAGGCATGTCCTCCTCATCCATGAATACCTGGTGATATCCCGAGAAGGCGTCTAGCGAGCTCGGCATGGTGTAGCTGCCGTGGCGTCGATTAAGCTATCTATCCGAGGCAAAGGGTAACAATCCTTTGGGCATGCTTTATTAAGGTTGGTAAAATCTACGCACATTCTCCATGCCCCCGATGATTTCTTCACCATTACGACGTTGGCTAACCACTCAGGATAAGTACAAGGCATAATAAAGCCTGCTGCTAGTAATTTATCTACCTCGGCTTTGATGGCGTCATCTTTCTCGGCCGAGGAGTTTCTCATCCTTTGCTTGACAGGGCGAGCGGTGGGGAGTACGTTTAGCTTGTGAATGATTACCTCCCGGCTCACGCCTGGCATCTCGGCCGGAGTAGGCGAAGACGTCTTTGTTTTCCCTCGGCGGATCTAGGAGAGCGGCTCTGAACTTTGGTTCCAAGTCGACACCGATAGTCACGGTGCGGCTGGGTCAATCTCTACCTCCTCGGTCTCCTCCTCTACCATGCCGACGGTGGTATCCGTGTGTTTGCCATCCTGTCGTAAGGATGGGCTCTTCCCCTTTTCTGATTTCTTCGCCGCTTTGAAGGATTGCAGGTTGCACCTTCTGGCGGATACTTGGATATTCACCACCTCATCGCTCTCGTTCTTCGAGACGAGCTTATGCGCTTCCCCCCGGTCCGAGACATACATTAGTGTCAGGGCCCGGATGGACATCACCGCGTCAACCTCACTCAGGGTGTCTCGGCCTATGAGGACGTTGTAGGCGGATGATCCGTCAATGACCACGAATTCCGACATAACGCTCTTGGCTGCACCTCGCTCTCCGAACATTGCGGCGGCTGATTGACCCCGGGGTACCGTGCGGCCCCAGAGAAGGCGTCAACGGGCTGGTGCAGGGGGTCAAGTCCTCAACCTTCAGACCGAGGCTAAGAAAGCATTCCCCGTACATAATATTTGTGTAAGCGCCTGTGTCAATTAGGCACCTCTTCACCAAGTGGTTGGCTATGTCCAGGTGGACTGTAAGTGGATCGCTGTGAGGAGCGACGACTCCTTCGTAGTCCTTCTTCCCGATTGTCATATCGGGGATGTTGGAAGCGGGGGTTGCTAAGTTGGGCACAAAGTTGATGGCTTGATATAGCTCATTCAGGTGCCGTTTGTACCCACGAGTGGACTCGCCGCCCTCGTTGCCCCCGATGACGACATTAATTACTCCTTTCCGTTCTAAGACGGGTTTCTTATTCGATCCGCCGGCATCTGCTCTTCGGCCTCCGGCAATATATTTGCCTAGGCTTCCCTTCCGGATCAGTTCCT
Organism: Silene latifolia; assembly: GCF_048544455.1. Taxonomy (NCBI): domain Eukaryota; kingdom Viridiplantae; phylum Streptophyta; class Magnoliopsida; order Caryophyllales; family Caryophyllaceae; genus Silene; species Silene latifolia. Next base: position 3,113 of record NW_027413516.1, on the reverse strand, counting down.
CAATGGCATTTTTCAGATGTCGGCAATCGTTTGTTAAGTGGCCGGTGTAGCCGTGGTACTCGCAGTATTGGCTTGTGTCACCGTCGCCCCTTGGCTTAGGGGGCCTTTCCCACTTCTGACCTTCGCTTTTGCTCAGGGCGAAGACTTCTGCGGCGGATACAACCAGGGGGGTGTGATCATCGTACTGCTTTCGGTAGTAAGGTGCCGAACTCCCCCCGGCGCCCGCCGAGTTCTGTTTCCTGGCGGACTTATCGGACCGTGACCTATTGTCGCCGCGGCGCCTTTCATCCGGGCTGTCCTCCCGGCGGCTCTTCTTTTCTGAGGGCTCAGTCTCGCTGGGGCCTACCCAGGTCTTGTGGTAGTCTTCTACCTTGATGGCCTGATCGGTCATCTTCCTGGCGGCGTCCAGGCCCAAACCCCCGTGCTTGATGAGCTCGTCTTTTAAGTTTCCCTTTGGGAGGCCCTTCATTAGTGCGAAAGCCGCCAGTTCGGGATTGATTTCCCGAATCTGCTGGACCTTGCCGTCGAACCTCTTCATATAGCTTCGTAGAGACTCACCCTCCTCCTGCTTGATAGTTAGGAGGTCCGACGTCTCCACGACCGTCCTTTTGTTGCAAGAGTATTGGGCTAAGAAGGCGTCCTTTAGGTCGGCGAAACAAGATATACGAACCGTCGGGAAGCCCCTTGTACCGGTTTTGAGCCATCCCATGCGAGTCGTTGGGAAAACTCGGCACCGAGACCTCATCGGTTGCTCCCATACCGACATGTAAGACTCGAAAGCCTCGGCGTGGTCGGTTGGGTCGTTGTCTCCTTTGTATGTGAACGCAACTTCGGTTTGGTTGGCACGGCGGTGTCTAGGACATAATCACGAGGGGTGTTTGACCACGTGTCGGATGACACGCGGCGACCGACTCCTCGCATTCTAGTCCGCTCCTCTCCTCGTAGCGGGAAGGACTTCTTCTCGGCTCGGGCTTCTTCTCCGACTCTCCCGAGTCGGGCCCGCTGTTCTCCGGGGTGTGCCTCGTCGGTGGTGCGGCGGCGATGTCCTCTCCCGAGTGCGAGAAGGACTTACGTTTACCACGACCACTTTGGGCTCTCTCGGCGTCTGGTAGGGTCTGCTTCTCCCGGTCTCCGTTCAAGTTTCTTGGAGTCACGTTACGGCCCTGGTTTCTGGACGGCTTCCGCCGCTTGCTCGTGTCGGCGTGCCTATGTGAGTGGTGTACTCCCAATTAGGTCCGGGAGTGTCTTCGGTTTTGCTACGTCAACCACCTGTCCCATGATGGTGACCTGGTTGGCGGGAGGCGGCGTGTCCGTATTATCGGCATTCCGAATTCCGGTTGGACTACTCCGCCGGTGGAGGGTTGCACTACTCCAGAATGGTGAAATGTATCATCTTGGTGTAGCTCGGTTTCGTCGGTCACGACTACTTGTTGTTTTGACATCTTCTCAGCTTTTTGGGTGGGTTTTTTTTTTTTTTTTTTTTTTTTTTTTTGTTTTTGTTGTTTGGGAATGAATGTGACTAGCTTCTAGTGTCTCTTTCCCACGACGGCGCCAATTGTTCCTGTAATTCCCGGAGCGGATGTTTGTTACCACTCGTAGCTAGTAGAACGATGTCCTTGCTTGAATCCTCCTTGCGGTCTCCTGAAACGACGAACAAACTGAGGGCTCGGCTTTGGCCGAGCGTACTCACTCCGACGCTCAAGTCAGTGAACTTAGAGAGAAGTTGTTGTAACTTGGCTAAGAGTATATTGTAGAGAGATAAGGAAGATATTACCAGATGAATAGTGGTTATTAGGTCAATTTGTGGATCCTTTCCTCAATGAAGGTTGAGGAGTATTTATAGGCATTCACCTTTTGTCACGTAGTGGCCAAGTGGCCAAGTGGCTATCGGGTGAAAAGACAAGTCGTACCCTCGGCCGATGGACTGTGGCGAGGCTCGCCGAGGGTCTTGGATATGAGTACGCGGTTTGTGTCCCTGACTAGTTGTCCGGCCGAGACCTAGGTGACAGGCCGATGGGCTTCATCGGCTAGACTGTCTAAGTTGTTGACTTTGCTGTGGATACCCTTGACCTTGCTCAATATGTTGACTTGGTCAGCGGTGCAGAATATGCCCCATCAATAAGTACGATTATTTGATTCTAAATTTAGTAAAAAAAATATTTTAATAAAAATTCCAAAATGTAAATACATATAAGATTTTATGAGGGCTTAAAAAGTGTGATAACGATCATGTATGTACACAGTGATAGATAGTGCATTTTTATTAAATATTTTATATGTATTTTAAAATACTTTGATGTTAAATCTCAAAAATTTATACTTGAGAAAAAGTTCAATCTATTTTATTTATAAGTAAAATCTTAAACATCATTATATATAGTTGTGTAATAAAAAAAACTTGCAATTTTCTTATAAATATGTTGAACCCTATATATTTGATACATAAGCATCATACGTTATACATAAAAATAAATAAAAAAAAGAAGCATAAAATTATATTCACATCCTTTTGAACAACTATTAATTGATCATTTGGAAAAATAACGTATGTTAAAATGATCTAATTTAAGAATATAAAGTTGATTGTTGTATTCTTCGAATACATTTTATTTTAATTAATATGATATTAAATATTACTAATATCTATATGATGTATATGGGAAAGAGTAAAAGAAATTCGACATAACGAAAAATATAGAAAAAACTTTATGTGACATGTATGTTTTTAACAATAGCAAAATTTATCGCAAAAGTTTATATATGTACATACTAAATAGAAGAACATGTCACGAGCTCAAGTGAACATAGATAATATGGTAACGAGAATGTATGTGCCATGTGGCATTACATCCATATGAATATTCACCGCAAAATTAAAGATATTAGACATTTGCGTGATAAAATACATGAGGAAGAGAAAAAAGATGATTTTTTTTCTAATTATTATCGTCAAATAATCATTGTATACTTAATTATAAAACATTGATCCCGCAGAATAAACTAAGCTTATTACTTATAATATATTTATACGGAGTATGTATTTTATTTAAAAGCTTTGAAGTTAAACCATAAAAACTAATATTTGAAACAAAATTAATCTATTCTATTTATAA
>NW_027413515.1:0-31207 GCF_048544455.1 Silene latifolia | reverse complement strand
ATCATGAATTGATTGGTCGTTCTCGCAAAATAACAAATCGCTCGGAGTCTAAGGCATACTTAGAACTCGTCACTAGTTATCTACTATACTAATTTTATCGACTATCGTCACTTTACATATAATAAAACATCACAACGGAACATTATAGTACTACTCCATCGCGTCCCATATAACATACGAATCTACTATTACGTACCTTAGCCCACATGTCTACCCATAGTGGCAACGGTGTTCTATCTTATTTACATACATATCTAACATATCTAATCCTACAACGATAACATGCTCATACAATTTATCAAATATTGCAAACATGTAAACCAATTATCAAACATACATGCCACCACATATCCACACACATGCTTCTAATACATCCTACTTGTCCCATCCACATACTCACGTACACAATTATAAAAGTGATCACGCATCACATACGCTATCAACTATACATGGCATTACCTCTATACATATATCTTGCATATCACACACATGTTCATATAATCCCCGACTCAATACCCCCATTCGAAGTGACTTGCTTAAGCATATTGGGGCCAGGATTTTGGAATGAAGGCGCCTTCTCACCAAAAATGAAATACAAAGGGGCTCCCAACATACATACACCAGGTTCATTTTATTTGACTCTATACGTTCATTATTTCATTGGTTACAGGTTCCAAAATAGTCGCTCTGATACCACTTTGTAACACCCCCATCTACAAAGGAGCCTTAACAAGAACTTCCCTAGCAGATACGGGAATTACATCTCGGTTGCCCGAGGAATAGTATATCACAACGTCAATAAAAGAACTATCAAAGTTAATTACAAGCTTTAACTCAACAAAAAGAAAGATACAACTGATGAAACAAAATAACTACGGTGAGACTACTCCATGCCAAGATTCGGTGAAAGACACGTCCCTCCAACGCACCCAGATAAACTCCATATATCAACACCTACTAAGACTGACTGCTCACCATAATGGATCACCGCAGACACATAACAAGAAGGAAACACAGACAAAACCACACAAGGTTAGTAACTGAAGACTAACGAACAAGACACAGTACAACACAAGCATGAACCTCCAGCTCCAGTAATTCACCAATCACCTGACTAACACGAAGGTATAATCCTTCCACATTACCAGTCGCAACCAGTAATCCATACTTCTAGTGGGGACCACGGCCTTACCACCTAAGACCCGCTCAAAATGATAGAGTGACAACCTAATGACCATTAATGTGCACATCCCCCTTATGACGTGAACCACAAGGGGCGAATCAAGAGCGTGAAGCCATTCCCGAAAATAACTCCACTCAGCCAGGGACGCACCCCTCACATACACAATCATACTACTACAAAATCAGAATTACCACGCAATACACATAACCACTAATCAACAGTACTAAGTAGGAAAAACCTACCTTTAGCAATTAGCAGCCAACATCGCATACATCCATATGAAGGCAAGGCAACCTCCGCCAACAACTATCACAACCGATATGGTGATAGGTGCTTATGTATCAACTACCGAACTGGTGAAAGACTCGCAAGTTGTAAAGTTATGACCTAATTGTTGATGATGACATGCCCATTTTAATTGTGTTTCAAAGTGTTCTATTTCAGGATTAATGTCACCTCCTTAATCAAGAATTAATCAATGTTCAAGATCAAGAATTGTTGATAAAAGCTGTCCAAGACTTTTCTTGTAATAGAGTCACTAATTTAAGGATAATGGAGGATGGTACTAAGCAACTGTAACACCCCCATATCCAGAGGAGCCTTAACTAGGCCTTCCTTAGCATATAAGGGCGTTACCATCTCGGTTGCCCGAGGAAAGTAATTATCAAACGTCAATAAAAGAACTATTAAGTTATATTTCAAGTGATTGAAACCAAAATACGATACAAAGGTACAACTCAAAGACTACTCGCTATGACCATCATATCTCGTGAAGACTCATCCTCGCCTTTGGACTTGACTATCAACAACATCAACACCTCTAAGACCGATCGCTCACCATAAGGGATCACGGCGGACACATAACAAACAAACAACCACACAAGGTCGATGATCGAGATAAGACAAAACAACGGCAACTACAATTATCAATACAAACACTACTATCGGTCCCAAACGCAACCACCATAATCCAACCAACTCACATCGATCGTCCACTTTGGACCAGCCACGCCAAAGGGGGACCGCAGCCATACCCACCAAATCCCGCTCATCGTATCGAGCGATAACCCCGTCCATTAATGTGCACATCCCTTCGTGGCGGGTTCCACGAAGGCGAAACTAGGGCGTGAAGCCACTCCCGCAAGACCCCACTCGGCGAGAACGCATCTCGAGAACCATCAACAACGATCACAACCACAATCACAACACAACACAATTACTATATCAAACAACCATAATACTACCATAACGACCGACACACTAGACCATCTACGAAACCGAGTAGGCGAACCTACCTTTAAGCAACTCGCAACCAATCCATGCCGACAAACAACATATCCAAATGAGCAAGCAAAGCCTATAACCACCATACAAACATCTATTACAACAAGCAACCCTAACTATAGAGAACAAAGGCACGAATGATGATTATGACATACCTACCGGGAGAAAAGTCGCAAGAGACCGCTACCCGACACAAGCGACGCCTTCCTAAGGTTCAAGGATCTTCAAAAGGCTTCCATGGAGGTTTTGAGGTGAAGGGAAGGAAAGGGGCGATCAAGGATAGGAGGAAAGTGGCGGAAGTGATTTGCGGATTTAACAAAACGCGATACAAAACCCTCGGCTGAAAACCCGCACTCGATCGAGTACCCAACATACTCGATCGAGTAGCCCCTACTCGATCGAGTAACCTAGCTACTCGATCGAGTAGCCTCTACTCTATCGAGTACCACTCTTAACACGCACCCCAAGATGGTTTTGGCATACTTTTCTAAGATTACACCCGCTCCCAAGGGCAGTCAATGATAGTCAAAGGGTCCCTAAAAGGGCGGGTATTACAGATCTTCCCCCTAAAAGAACTTCGTCCCCGAAGTTCACCTCACCTATCTCCCGCTCAAGATACGAAGACAACACATCCCCACCCATCTTCCCGCTCAACCCATTACTCCCTGGAAATACCATTCCCCCATGTCATCATCATCACCGTCTATACTTATATCTAATGACTTTTACTACTATCATGCAAGCACTATTACCGTTAACCGTTACTTTATATACATATAAACATCAAACTCGCAATGCGAATCACCACCCACGATCACCCGACATACAGTATCGACTATCAAACTATCGATCTAGAACATGTCTCATATCAACTATCATATGGTACAACCAATGCCACCATGTTACTTGGCAACGTGATTCGAATACGATTTATCACACTATAACTATTCTTCATGACCGTCTCTTGAAACATACAACTCCTTCACTTTAAATAACTAAAGTAATTCGTTATATTTCAGAAATTTTTTTGTAATTAACGCAAAATATGGTACCAACAACATTATAAACAAGCAAAGCATTATTCGAAAACGGCCTTTTTGTTTCGCGACATTACTCTTCCCCTCTAAAAAGGAACTTCGTCCCCGAAGTTCATCACCCAAATATCAACGCGTATTACTTATTATTTGTATCTTAACATTAAAGAGAACCATATTATTTGTTGTGGACATTACTCGCTAACTACATACTCGTTAAATTAGAAATCGTACCCAAGTCACCGGAATAACTAGTTACCGTTGGCAACACACGTTAAAATGATATGCACAAATATAGGCGAAGTTACAACTCCGATAAATAGATCGTAATGAGGCGTATGCAATATTAAAGTAACAAGAAATTATTACCGCTTCACTAATTGTAACAAATACGCTTATAAAACTTCAATCACGACTTGCAACACATGAAATTAACGGTTCAAAGGTGTTACTACGCACTCACAACTACTTTAAACATTAAACTCGCAATTATAAAACAATTAAACATTTTTAATTTTCGAAATCCTCCTGTAACAGTGCTACTCGATCGAGTAGGTAACGGTACTCGATCGAGTGCCATGCTACTCGATCGAGTGTCTTGGCTACTCGATCGAGTAGCCCGAGTTCAGAATGCTTTCTCTCTTCCTTTCCTGCAGCTACTCGATAGAGTGTGGGGTACTCTGTCGAGTACCTACAGGCCAAGTGCCTTACCCAACCTGTCATAGACCAACATATATACACATGACTATCACATAAATTGAGTCGGGATGATGCCCCGACTCTCAGTCATCCTGCAAAAAGATTAAAGTAGCTAATCCGGCCTTATGGCCTAACGATACAAGTTCATAAATAAAGTTTCAACTAACACAACCGAAAATCTAGCCACGCTACCAACCACAACTACTACTAAGGATCATGAACAAAGATAGGAATAAGGAGTATCACTCCTGCTGTTGCTGCTCAAACATCACCTCATCATCACCACCACCACCTTCACCATACCGCACTGATGAGCCCACGCCCGCATCACCTCCTACTCCCGCTCCCCGGGGTCACGTACCATGGGGTCGTGCCACCGTAGGCAAAGGATCGAGGTGTCCCCACGTCGGCCGTTCAACCCCGTAGGAATGGAAAACCCCTGAGTAGTCCCCAACTCCACTCCACCAAACCGGGTGAGGTCCCTCGGTCCCTATCCCCTGAGCGTACGCCATCTCGTGCATGTTCCGGAGTGTCAAGGTGGACGACACTCTCTCTGCCAAGTAGCTGGATCGCGTCTCCGGAGTGTCGAGGTAAGGGTAGCACGGAAAAGGATGTTGCTGCTGCTGTGGCGCTACCGGCTGTGGCCTAGTCTCCGAGGTCCTCTCCCTCACTCGGCGGGGTCCCCTCACCACTCTGGGTCTCTCTACCACCTGAACTCCCGCATTCTCGCCCTTCGTCGGCTCCGGCATCTCCTCAAGGACGGTGCCGTCGATGAGATAGGTATGTAGTCGGGCGGGTCTCATTATCATCCTCCTCCTCCTCGTCATCGGAGTCCACCGTCACTACGGTCGGCTCCAAGGGCTCCGTGGGTGGGAGGTGCTCGGGAGCTGGAACCTTCATCCAACTCATCCCCCACACCCTCCACGCTAGGCTACCGTCAGCCAAGGTCCTCAACCATTTCAGGTCGAGATAGTATTCACGATCCATGGTAGGCACTGGGGTAGCTAGAGGCACGTAAGCCGAAGAAGCCTCAAAGGAGGTTAGCTTTTCACCTAACCGAGTGGCAATAGCACCACAACTCGTGCACCGGGAAGGGGAAGAAGCCATCAAGGCAAGGGCAAGACAAACTATGGAAGGAGCATTAAATACCACTTTCCCCGGCCCGCTCCGGGTTGAGGTACGACATCGAAGTAAGACCTCATGATTATTCAATTTCTCGATATCCTTTCACATAGAGGAGGTTCGAAAGGGAACGGAGAAAGACTCTCGAGGTAATATGTCAACGTCATTAATCGGATGTTGCTCGAGGTGGGAGCTTGCTTCCCGGTCAAGCAAGGCATTAGGCGCGGACGCCGCACTCACCGGAATATCGATTATGGAATCCTTGGGAGGCTTGGCCAACCCAAGGTGAGAGGCAAACAAATCCATGGTCAACGAAAAATCTGGTATTCATCAATCTAAGCTCAATCAACCCGACTACTGGGTCATAGTTAAAAGAGCTCATGAACTCCAAGGTAAGAAAAGGGTAAGTATGCTTCCTCAGCCTATACAAACCCGTAAAACCCAAGGTCTCGAATATGTGACGGACATCCGTCTCTATCTCCAACTCCTCTAACACAGTGGTGTCTATACACTTTGTAGGTCTCATTTTGCGTTTTTGTAAGGCTACAAAATGCTCCCTTTGCTTGAAGTCAACAAAAACAATCGTAGGGTATTCGGGACCGGGTACCACAGTCCACTCCCGTCTCGGGTGGGTTACCTCCCCGCTTACTTTGGCGGAGTCCAAGGTTCGGTCTCGGATCCGCTTAAGGCATATGTTCAAGCAACTTATATAAACATGCAAGTATTGATTTCATGTAATTTGAATTCAACTTATCAGCTAGGCACACCAATTTATCAACAACTTTCAGCATGTGGAGCACATAATTCACACCGTTACTTTGAGTATTAAGACAAGTACACATGTTCACCAAAGCTTTCTAAGATTTTAACATACAAGTTCAAATTATTACTACTCATAAGCCATAGTGGTGAAAGGAATTATCATGACGTTTACATATGCTCAACAAATTCGAATATCCTAGCATGATTCTAAGGTTATTCCAAACACACTTCTAATCACATGTTACTAATTTAAGAGAAAGAATAATTTATAACATATCATCATCACCCTTCACTATTATGTACAACAACTCAATTAAAATTTTCAGACGGTCTTTACAGCTGTGAAAATTTCGGCATATTTTCATCAATCATCGTTTCTATTATCATATTGAAGTTCACTTACCCTTGTAATGTCATTCACTACACCCATTTTTCCAATTACAAATCACGAATTTCCATTTGGGGCACTTTTAAGACGGAGTTTTAAGGCAACTTTCTAAGGGTAAAATCATCAAAATCTATCCTCCAACATGATATAAACAATACTTAAGGCTCAATTCTACCATCTAACCATTGTAAAACAACCAAAAATCGATTTCAATTTTGGAAACCCTAGAAATTTCGGGTTTAACCCTTGCAATTCCTAATCTAATTTACAGCAATTAGTCACCAACAAACATGGAAAGGAGGCATGTGAATCATATTTCAACTATCAAAAGCAACTACCTACTCATGTAAATCGAAAATTTCAGATTATTTCACTATTTTAACACATTCAAAGCAATAAACCATGTACATTAGGAAGAATAGCATACCTTGATTGATGAACAAAGTAGAGAAACGAAATTAAGATTCACTACTAACCCAAGAGAATGAGAGGATTTGAGAGGGAATAAGGAATTGAGAGTAGATTAGGTGGAGGTGTGTCGAAATATAGAGGAATAAGAAGAAGAAATAGAAAGATTAGGGGTTTTAAGAAAACCCGTAGGATTCATTTGTCAAGAACCTACTCGATCGAGTGCCTGGGGTACTCGATCGAGTACCACCCTACTCGATCGAGTAGGAGCTAAATCGTCGAGTATCTGCAGGAATTTTCCCACATCCCGACGTTATAGCCTCCTAACTAGATCGAGTGAGGTCTACTCGGTCTAGTAAGCACTCGCACTTGGTCAAGTAGAGTTAAGTACTCGGTCCGAACACTAAGTAACTCGAAGATACCTGCAAAACAACGCCGCGTGTCGATTCCAAACTAAGTTCGGGATTCGACACTAATTATCACATTCAATCACGTTTTATAACCATTGTTGCGCAAAATACAACCCTTCAACAACTAAGAGACATATCACGTTACGTTATACAAATTACCCAACTCGGTCTACCTGTCACCGAGTTATTTATAAACCTAGTCGTGTCATTTTATTACACTTAAACTTGCTTTACATGTTACTACTAAACTCGTGCTTACTTCAAGTTGAAGCGGATGATTAACATTAGTTCTTTCTTTCACGTATCACATAAATGCATACTTTTCAAAACAAATTAATCTACCATGTTTCACATTCTATCATAAGCAATTTATTTTAGTACGAATCACACATTACGCAGCGGAAAAATTTCAACCAACAAGTAGGCATAAACGCATTACTATATGCTATGTCTCGAATTATAATCCTACTATACTATAACTATCATCATAGTGATTATTGTGGATTTATAAACTCGTATATGACTTCCGTCATCATTAACTTATAGCAAACATCTACATGTTCGCTCTTCATGTCACAACATTCAATTCCACATTTTCACGCATTTCTATCACGTAAACTTTCGTCACATGTCTCATAACCATTATATAAGCTCACTAATCATCCAAAGAACCTCACTAATCTCATCGACAATTACTATACACGGTCTAATATATCACTAATACACCCCTATCAATTCCAACAAGGCTTAACCGAAGGTAGCTCAAGACAATTAACATACATATTACACATAGACACACGGACTCCACATTCCCATACCATGTGACTGGCTTAAGTGTCATGGGGCCAAGATTTTGAAATGAGGGCGCCTACTCACCCAAAATCTAGCATCAGCTGGGGCTCCCATTACACATACACCAGGTTCATTTTATTAGACTCTCTATGTTCATTATGTTCATTTGTTACAGGTTCCAAAATCGTCGCTCTGATACCACTTTGTAACACCCCCATATCCAGAGGAGCCTTAACTAGGCCTTCCTTAGCATATAAGGGCGTTACCATCTCGGTTGCCCGAGGAAAGTAATTATCAAACGTCAATAAAAGAACTATTAAGTTATATTACAAGTGATTGAAACCAAAATACGATACAAAGGTACAACTCAAAGACTACTCGCTATGACCATCATATCTCGTGAAGACTCATCCCCGCCTGACTTGACTATCAACAACATCAACACCTGCTAAGACCGACTGCTCACCATAAGGGATCACGGCAGACACATAACAAACAAACAACCACACAAGGTCAGTACTGAGATAAGACAAAACAACGGCAACTACAATTATCAATACAAACACTACTATCAGTCCCAAACGCAACCACCATAATCCAACCAACTCACATCGATCGTCCACCCTGGACCACCACGCCGATGGGGGACCGCAGCCATACCCACCAAATCCCCGCTCATCGTATCGAGCGATAACCCTGTCCATTAATGTGCACATCCCCTTCGTGGCGGGTTCCACGAAGGGCGAAACTAGGGCGTGAAGCCACTCCGCAAGTGACCCCACTCGGTAGAACGCATCTCGAGAACCATCAACAACGATCACAACCACAATCACAACACAACACAATTACTATATCAAACAACCATAATACTACCATAACGACCGAGACACTAGACCATCTACGTAAACCGAGTAGGCGAACCTACCTTTAAGCAATCGCAACCAATCCATGCCGACAAACAACATATCCAAATGAGCAAGCAAAGCCTATAACCACCATACAAACATCTATTACAACAAGCAACCCTAACTATAGAGAACAAAGGCACGGATGATGATTATGACATACCTACCAGGGAGAAAAGTCAGCAAGAGACCGCTACCCGACACAAGCGACGCCTTCCTAAGGTTCAAGGATCTTCAAAAGGCTTCCATGGAGGTTTTGAGGTGAAGGGAAGGGAAAGGGGCGACTGAAGGATAGGAGGAAAGTGGCGGAAGTGATTTGCGGATTTAACAAAACGCGATATAAAACCCTCGCTGAAAACCCGGTACTCGATCGAGTACCCAACATACTCGATCGAGTAGCCCCCTACTCGATCGAGTAACCTAGCTACTCGATCGAGTAGCCTCTACTCTATCGAGTACCACTCTTAACACGCACCCCAAGATGGTTTTGGCATACTTTTCTAAGATTACTCCCGCTCCCAAGGGCAGTCAATGATGGTCAAAGGGTCCCTAAAAGGGCGGGTATTACAGCAACGGTCATAAGCAATGGTCTGTTTATTCGTGAAACAGTAAGGAAGACTATTTATCAGCAACGGTCTGCTTATCTGGGTAATATTAAGTAAGACTGTTACTCAAGTTCGTGTCACTTGAAGAAATAAGAGTCTTTGCTTTCAAAAATACTCAAGCTTTCAAATACTAACTTCTATTTGAGAAGTTTATATTTCTGATATATTAAATATAATAAAAGGTTTTTTACGAAGAAAAGAATATCCCAATGGCATCTTTTGAAAGAGTTTTATTCAAATTGGCAAAACATTTTAACATGGCTCTTGGAAAGTAAAACTTGTTTATTTCCAAAATTGACTTTCTAAAGTATCTTCATTTGATTGTCAACTTTGCTTTGTGACCAATTTACAGAGACCCTTTTGGATGACTACAATGCCTCTTTTCTTCTTTCACCTTTGGAAGAATGCTTCTTTATGTGTAAACTTGGAAAGGTTAAAACATTTGTTTCCTATCAAAGGGTTTGACCTTCAAAACCCTAGTTTGCCTCTCTATAAAAGCAGCACTCCTTTCCTTCATTCTTCAAGACTTTTTTCTGAGAATTTCAAAGTGTTTTTGCAAAACTGTGTTTAAGAACTCAAAACATTTCTTTCATTTGCAAAAATCTTCTAAGTCTTCAAGTGTCACAGTCTTCACTACTGTTGCTTTAAGTATTGTGTTCTCTTACGTAGAATCGTTGATCAATAAGTTGTCCTTCTCAATTCTTTTTAAGAATCAGTTTGAGGAAACTTGATCTTGTAAACATTCTAAGAGAGTCGAGTTCTTAGACGGAGTAGTCTTTGAACTCTTGTCGCAACCGGAGTAGGTTATTGGTCCTTTTTATTGTAAGGGTTTTAAGTAGTCTGAGTTGATCACTTAACTAATCCATAAAAAGAAGATTGCACGTAGGCCCTTAGAGTATTGGCCGAACCAATAAAAATTTGTTGTGTTGATCTCTCGTTACTTTAAAATCCGCTGCAATTAGCTTACTCGTTCTTCATTTGCGTTTTCCTTAATAACAGTCCTGAAAACTGTTTCTTTCGGTTTGTAGCCTTTACTTCATTTGCTATGACAAATAAGTAACAGTCAAAACAACTGTTGTTTCCAAATTTCAGCAACCTTCTGTAACAACGTGATAGACTTCTAATTACTCGATTTATTTGATGTATCCATTTGTTTCTCGTATTGTTGTTAATCAACTTATTTCAAAGCAATAAAGATTAAGTTGAAATTTTTAAATAGTACCTAATTCACCCCCTCCCCCTCTTAGGTACTTGGAATCCTAAACTCTTCACGTAACCTTCGAAAAAATGTACTCCCTCCAATTTCTTATTATCTTCCCTCTTTTTTTTCACACAAGTTTGATTATATTCCCTTTTGCCTTTTTTTTTTGGTAAATTTCATTCATTTTTTTTATTAATTCCTAACTCCTAAAAAATAAACTCACACTACGTTGTTTATTCTTTATCATTATTTATTATTTATTATTTTCACACTCATATAAACTTTACAATTACAATACTATATTTATTATTTCTTCCCCTTTCTTATATTTTGTGCCCTAAAAAAAGGGGAAGAAACGTCTCCTTAAATATACATTATACTCCATATTAAGCATTATAATATCAAGATGGCTGAGCTGGTCAAGGTGCCAGTTTCAGGTACTGGTCCGAAAGGGCGTGAGTTCAGATCCCACTCTTGATATGTTTTTTTGCCTAATATTCTTCAGTTTGCTTCCTCATTTTCACACCATATACCACGAGAGAGATGTCACAGATATTTTACTCCATATACAGTTTTTTCTCTTTACAGAACATTTCTAATGCCAAAAATATTTTTGCATATAACAATTCCTTCGAATCTTTGATGTCCTATATATAAGAGATAGAAGAAGGTGTATATTGAATGTGTATATAACAATAGGAGAGCAAGGCTATTTATACAAGTGCTATGAGTTATTTTAGGCTAATAGTTGGAGCCTTATACAAGAATAATCATCCTATATTTACAAGATATTTATGTGTTAATTTGAGTAAAATAATTATGTACATATTTGAATGATATATTGGAGTTTATGAGTCGATTTGCTTGGTTGAGGAATATAAGAAAGATATATTGTTAATACGCCCCCGCAAGATGGACGTCGGAGAGAGGAGTCCAATCTTGTCTCGTAGGTCATGGAAGCGGTGCTTGGGAAGTGGCTTTAGTAGAGCATCGGCCAGTTGATCTTTGCTAGCAACGTGTTGTATACGGATGTGGCCAAGCTGAAGTTGCTCACGGACGAAGTGAAAGGAGAGAGCCATATGCTTCATTCTTGAGTGAAAGACTGGATTTTTGGCATAGAGTGTAGCGGACATATTATCACTGTATAATGTTGGTGGTTTGATGATGTTTATGTGAAGTTCAGTGAGGAGATTGCCGATCCAGAGGGTTTCGGTTGTTACAGCGGCGACAGCTCGTAATTCGGCTTCTGTGGTTGAGAGAGCAAGGCCTTGTTGCTTCTTCGAGGACCAGGAGATCGGATTACGGCCAAGGTAGATGATGTAGCCAGTGGTGGAGAGATAGTTATCCTTGTCACCTGCAAAATCAGCGTCGCAAAAGGCATGTAAACACATAGGAGAGTTACGGTGAAGTTGAATACCATAAGTTTGGGTTCCTTGGAGATAGCGGAGTAATCGTTTTAATGCAGACCAGTGGTTTGATGTAGGGTGGTGAAGAAATTGGGCGAGTTGATTTATGGTAAAGGCGATGTCGGGTCGAGTAAGAGAGAGGTATTGTAGACTACCGACAATAGCTCGATAATCTGAGTAGTTGTGAATTGGTTTGTTATCTTCACGAATTAGGTGACTTTCGGTTGCCCTGGGTGTTGTATTTGGTTTTGCCTCGAACATGTTGTATTTAAGAAGAAGATCATGAACGTATTTGGATTGATTGAGATGAAGACCAAGACTATTAGGTGTGACTTCAATGCCGAGAAAATAGGAGAGCGGTCCAAGGTCTTTAATAGAGAATCAATTTGCTAATTGGTTGATAAATTGTTGTAAATGATGGTGATTTGGTCCAGTGATGATAATATCATCGACATAGACAAGCATGTAAATACATATAACATTTGTTTTGAAAATAAATAAAGATGAGTCAGATAGTGATTGTTTGAAACCGTAGGTGAGAATATAGGTTTTGAGCTCGGTATGCCAAGCTCGGGGAGCTTGTTTTAGGCCATAGATTGCTTTTTTTAATTTGTAGACATAGTCAGGTTTAGATTCGGCAATAAAGCCTTGAGGTTGGGCCATATAGACATCATCGGTTAATGTACCCTGTAAGAATGCATTATTGACATCAAGTTGTCGGAGAGACCACGAGTGAGTGACTGCGAGTGAGAGTACTAGACGGACAGTTGTGGGTTTTACTACTGGGCTAAAGGTTTTGGTGTAGTCATTGCCAGGGCGTTGATGAAAGCCTTTAGCTACGAGTCGAGCTTTGTGTTGTTTTAGGGACCCATCGGGACTGTATTTAATCCGAAAGACCCATTTACATCCAACTATATTTTGAGATGGTTTGTAACACCCCCATACTCCAAGTGCCTTACCAGGACCACTCAGGTATGGAGA
This sequence comes from Silene latifolia, assembly GCF_048544455.1. NCBI lineage: Eukaryota > Viridiplantae > Streptophyta > Magnoliopsida > Caryophyllales > Caryophyllaceae > Silene > Silene latifolia. The sequence continues at coordinate 18,027 of NW_027413515.1, read as the reverse complement.
CATCACCATCTCGGTTGCCCGAGGCATGATAATCAAATAGACAAAATAGAAACAACATTTATTATAAGTGCTTTAATGAAAAGTTACAATCCTCAAACCAACTGAAAGTACAATACATTATTCCAACTAACTGTTCTCAAATGAAATGTAAATCAAGACTAAACTACAGCGGAAGACTCTATCGTCATGTCGTGCCCATCCCCCTATCCAAAGACCATCTCTATACCGCTCAATATCTGCTCACCATCCCCGAATGGATCACCGCAGTTTTACAAAACAACACCGGGGTCAGTACTAATCACACAATCAAAATAGATAATAACAATAAGGCAAACAGACAAATTTGAACCGTCACACATACACACAACACCAACTCCCATCATCATCTCAACACCGACCGTCCACTGGACCACCACGCCATGGGGACCGCAGCCGTTCCCACCTAAGCCCCGCTCATCGTACGAGCGATAACCCTGTATCATTAATGTGCACATCCCCTTTCGTGGCGGGTTCCACGAAGGGCGAAACTAGGGCGTGAGATCACTCCCGCAAGTGACCCCACTCAGCCGAGAACGCATCTCGAGAACCATCACAACCAATCACAATCACAATCACAATCACAATCACAATCAAACAGCTAACTACAAAGACATCACCAATATCCCATTATGGGACTAATACGAGTAGGAAATCCTACCCGGAAAGCAAACACGCAGACGATCTAAACAGCTGTCTCAAAACGGCTCCTCTACGAATTCTCCTCCTATCACACATAACACATAAAGGCTACCAATTACTTACTACTCATAAAACCCCCAAACCCCAAATTAGGGTTTAACCAAAATTAGCAAAACATTATAAAAATTATGCTAGAAGCTTACCCTCGACGCAAGGAATCCAACAACACGAAAAACAACGAGAATCGACCGTCTGAACTCCGGGAATCGTTAAGGATGCGATTAAGAAGATGAACTTGTTTGCTTTCTCTCTTAAACAGAAATTTAGGTTTTGGAAAAGTGATTTGGAAATAATGACGGAAGTGTTTTATACTTTAATCGCATTATTAACAAAACTCGACAAAACAGCCCCCGTAAACCGGCTACTCGATCGAGTAGCTAAGGTACTCGATCGAGTGCCCCCTTACTCGATCGAGTACCCTAGTTACTCGATCGAGTACCCAACAGTCGAAAACTATTTTATTTCGCAAAACTCCCTTACTCGACAGAGTAAGGCCTACTCGATAGAGTACCCCAAGACTCATAAATACGAAGTATTACAGTCTTCCCTCCTTAAAAAGAACTTCGTCCCCGAAGTTCAACCCATACATGAAAACAAACATACTAACTCGATCAAGACACAACAACGCGACTAAGAACTCAAAACAAAACTCCAACCCAAACATGAACTCGTAACACCAACTCCACTAACTATTCCTACCTCCAAAACATGGCTCACGATATCGTATCCACTCCATTATATCTCTCTCAACACTAACTCCATACACTACCAAAATACTCATAACATCAAACGGAATGTTACATTCTACCACCCTTAAAAGGAACTTCGTCCTCGAAGTTTACTCGGACTCATCACACCATCCTCCAACCACAACACTATATAAAATATTCTCACACTTCGAAGCATCACACTACTACAAGCACGGCCATGGCCTTTTATAAGTATCATCCACAAAACAAATCCCTCCTTTACGCTACGCTAACACTCTACTTCCAATTATATTACAACATGCACCACCATGAAACTCTCTTTTATCGCATCCTACTCCTCTTAAGACAAATGTTACGTCCTCGTAACTCACTAATACTAAATCCTAGCTATATCGTGTCATTATCCTCATCACCACCGCATGTCAAAGATAACCACTTATAATCTAAACACTCGCCATGCACATATCCAAGGTTCTCTTACTTAAACATTCCTCATACCTCAACTCATTCGCCACACCACCTAACCTATACCTCAAAATCTTTATCTTAACCCAAAACTTCAACTTTTCCACATTACCGCAACATGACATACCTCTCTATATAAAGCACCTATCTCCCAAACGCATAACTCACGATCCACACTCGTTACGTACACTCACACTAGATCCTCCAGTTCTTTCCTTCATTACCGCAAGACTCATACATAACCTAATATGACACTAATTCCCCCAACACCCTACACTCACTTGTCCCAACAAAAGATTATGAACCACCCGCACTTTCGGATCATTACCACACATGTCCTACGGACCACTTGTCATTACCATGTCTACTAAAGCCTTATCTAGAACAAGATCAAAATTATCAGAACAACCTCTCACAACCGTGTCCCATCAATAAAACATCACTATACCATGACAACAACGAAAACATATACGACTCTATTTCATATCATACTATACCCTCATTCCCAACTTAACTTGGTAAAGAAACATCAATAAACAAGACAACTGTCTATCTGCAGAAACCGAAACTCGCAGGAGCAACATCAAACAAAACAACAAACTATGAATAACCGGTATGCACTTTCGAAACTCGAATCATAATCATCCCGCCTACTCCACCACAACCGGTGACGGCATCACAACACCGCCACCAACAGCCACACCGTAGTGCGAAAATACCCGCATCACAACATTATGTACCATGCCCGGATCACCACCCGAGGCACCACAACCACACCGATAGACATCACAACTCGCATACGATTCCCATAAACACCGATCGAGCATAACTTCTCGCATACAAGAAAACTTACTCAAATCCACTTTATTAACTCACCACGCAACATATTATATGGATAAACAGATAAGCATCTCATGAACATCATCTCTACCATTTCACGGAATACACATGTGTTATTAATACACATAAAATTATAACTAGCCATGTCAAATTAATCAAGTTATTACCTTTTTGGATATTATTCAATTAAATTACCGTGTCCAACCTATATATTACAGAACATTTATAAAACAACTTTATAATTATCACACCATACCACTTCTTGTGAGGTCAGAACCTCACACAAACATTTACACATATCATAGACCCGTAATCACGACCAACTAGTCAATCCTGATCACGTAAGTTACCACTCAACATAGGTTACCTGTCGCCCGAGCTTAACTCGTATACACCTCATAACATATTCTCCCTTTCGCATATCCATCACCCTCTGCCAAATGTAGCCACACCATTAATACTCAACTACTAACAACCGCCTCATATAACCACATCTTATATTCTTTCATAACTGTACTTATCAATCTGGTCTCTGCAAAATCAACCTCTTTAGAATTGTTACCTTTCTAATATACCATTACCCTTAACCACTAGTCACAAACCATAACACTACCGCTGTCCGGGCATCAAACCTCTTACACTCATCTCTAAACATCACGATTTGTTTCCTATCTTTGGTTGACATCCCAAATAACGAACATCCAATCCATTAACAAAATTACCTCAACATTCTTCCCAATACTATCCTTAATTGTATCATCATCTAACTCTCCACCAAAAATCTTGTATCGTGCAAATACTCCACCAACTTCATACTCCTTTAATTCCTCGAAACTCATGATTAATCATGTTGTCCTGAAACTTCTGTATAACCATTAACTTACTTACTCTTGATAGTATCATACATCTCGACAATTCCTCAATTTTTATGTCACATAACTCCGGTCAACATCTTCCTAGTTTTACTCCCCTCATTCTTTTCTTTTACTCTCGGCAAATCAATTAACCATAAAACTCCTTATTACTTCTTCCTAACTCTTTAGTGTTCCGGTTACTTTCTCATTGCTCCAAGACTCACATCTCATTATTTTATATCGATATCTTCTCACTCTTTCTTACCATGGATTTTCTCTTATTATGGTATCCCTCACACTTGCCACTAATCTATCCATAAAATCAACTTTCACTGTTCAAACAATTGCATCTCCTTTGTACCTCTCTAGAAATCAAAATTCCTTTCATACTGCTAAATGCCCAAAGAAATCACATGTAGTTTCACCTCTTGGTAAACCAAATCTCCCAAACTTACTCACTGTGTACAAATCTACCTCGCGACATGTCTCCATAAAATTCACTGTATACAACTCTTCTCAACCCCTTTAAAACGAACTTTCACTACATATATCCTTAACCCACACGACTCCTAACTATCTTCCTCCATAATTCTTTACACATCTCAAGCTGCCACTATCCACCTCCTTACTTTCAATCTTTTATTCTCACGTTCCTTAGACTCACATCATCCCTTGCCCACATTCACTTACTCTTACATTATTTAACACACACTCATATCACTCATCTCATCTCAGAAAACATGCTCTATGTCTCAATTAAGCCATAACGATCTTTCTTGTCTTTTTCCACTACTCAGCACAACCACATATAGCTCATCTCCTCCCACCAAACTCATACTCACCATAAGGTGCCACTCACCACCCCATAGATTGGGTAACTTACGTATCAAGACCAACTTACGTGTAAAACAATGCAATAAGAAGTAAAATAACAACTTTGAATTAAACATAATATGCACGAATGTCAAAAGATAAGCATATGACCCAAAACAGGGGTCACTAGATCGAGTACAGGCCACTCGATCGAGTAAGGGACTTACTCGATCGAGTAGGTGAAGATCAGAAGCACGTAAAACAAATCACCAGGGCTACTCGATCGAGTAGCTAAGGTACTCGATCGAGTGCCCCCTTACTCGATCGAGTATCCTAGTTACTCGATCGAGTACCCCAATTCTCAGCACTGTCCAGTTTTCGTAAAACAGTCATAACTCACTCATTACTTGGTCGTTTTGGGCGTGTGACCTATCGTTAGAATCGTAAAAGGACAAGCTATCACCTCCAATTGGAATCACATCAAAATCATTTATGCATCTCAAGTTATAACAGTTTAAAGACAACCTCTTTATAATCGAAAAACACAACTATTGATTTTTACTTCCCAAACGACTTAAACAACCACAAGGTAGACAAACGACTCAGTACTCATAAAACCAGTATTGCTAATCATATGTTACTATGTTCAAAAGCCAAGCAACAACATTCATCATGCACATAGATTATTGAACTTGTCAATCACGATTTACCCACATGCTCTTATTTTATAACCTCACGTACACACTAACATAATGTACGACATGGAATCCCCTATTCACATGTTACTAACATAGCAAAAGTAGAAAATCCACTTCCATCACATAAACATGTCCTCCACATGAATTTCATATTCTCATGCAATTCCTTAACTCATCTTTTCAACCAATTCAAAACAACATTACAAACCAACCGTCTTGCAATTCATGTATTCAATCAATGACAATTATAATCATATCATCATTATCCTTCACTACACATCTCACATCCTCCACATGTATACATCCATTGATTCATACAACACCTTACTACATAGATACACAACACACAAGGTATGCACATAGCGATCCCGACTCATATCCCATGTGACCGGTTCAAAATTGTAGGGCGAGTTCGCGACTTTAGGACGTCTCCCAAGTCTTTGCATTAGCTCCTACAACTTCTACCCCGGGTTCATTTTAATTAGACTCCCTAGGTTCATTAGATTCATTGGTTACAGGTTTCAGGATCGTCGCTCTGATACCATTTGTAACACCCCCATACTCCAAGTGCCTTACCAGGACCACTCAGGTATGGAGACATCACCATCTCGGTTGCCCGAGGCATGATAATCAAATAGACAAAATAGAAACAACATTTATTATAAGTGCTTTAATGAAAAGTTACAATCCTCAAACCAACTGAAAGTACAATACATTATTCCAACTAACTGTTCTCAAATGAAATGTAAATCAAGACTAAACTACAAAATGGAAGACTCTATCGTCATGTCGTGGCCATCCCCACTATCCAAGATACTATCTCTATACCTGCTCAATATCTGCTCACCATCCCCGAATGGATCACCGCAGTTTTACAAAACAACACCGGGTCGGTACTAATCACACAATCAAAATAGATAATAACAAAAAAGGCAAACAGACAATTTAATCATGTCACACATACACACAACACCAACTCCCATCATCATCTCAACACCGATCGTCCACCGGACCAGCCCACGCGATGGGGGACCGCACCGTTCCCACCTAAGCCCCGCTCATCGTACGAGCGATAACCCTGTATCATTAATGTGCACATCCCCTTTCGTGGCGGGTTCCACGAAGGGCGAAACTAGGGCGTGAGATCACTCCCGCAAGTGACCCCACTCAGCCGAGAACGCATCTCGAGAACCATCACAACCAATCACAATCACAATCACAATCACACTCACAATCACAATCAAACAAATAACTACAAAGACATCACCAATATCCCATTATGGGACTAATACTGAGTAGGAAATCCTACCTGGAAAACAAACACGCAGACGATCTAAACAGCTGTCTCAAAACGGCTCCTCTACGAATTCTCCTCCTATCACACATAACACATAAAGGCTACCAATTACTTACTACTCATAAAACCCCCAAACCCCAAATTAGGGTTTAACCAAAATTAGCAAAACATTATAAAAATTATGCTAGAAGCTTACCCTCGACGCAAGGAATCCAACAACACGAAAAACAACGAGAATCGACCGTCTGAACTCCGGGAATCGTTAAGGATGCGATTAAGAAGATGAACTTGTTTGCTTTCTCTCTTAAACAGAAATTTAGGTTTTGGAAAAGTGATTTGGAAATAATGACGGAAGTGTTTTATACTTTAATCGCATTATTAACAAAACTCGACAAAAGCGACCCCGTAGAAATCGGCTACTCGATCGAGTATCTAAGGTACTCGATCGAGTGCCCCCTTACTCGATCGAGTACCCTAGTTACTCGATCGAGTACCCAACAGGTCAGAAACTATTTTATTTCGCAAAACTCCCTTACTCGACAGAGTAAGGCCTACTCGATAGAGTACCCCAAGACTCATAAATACGGAGTATTACATGGTTGACGAGGAACTAGTGACCAGGTTTTGTTGCAGTCAAGAGCTTCAAATTCATCTTGCATTGCTTGTCGCCATTGTGTGGAAACAAGGGCTTGTTTGACAGTTTTCGGTAAAGAGGTTGTTGTGGCGGAAGCTTGAGCAAGGTTCGCATATTTTGGATTGGGTTTACGGATGTTGTGATCAAGACAGGTCACAACATTACGGGCAGGAGGAGGGGGAGGGGGCCGTGGAGATGGGGGAGTAGGGGAGACTGGGTTTGGGGAAGAATGAGGAGTGATAGAGTCATTGGAGGGCGTCGTAGGAGAGGTGGCGGGAGGAGAGTTATTGGTCGAGGGATCGGCGAGTAGATGCGTGTTGTGTACTTGTTTTTCGACGAGTGTAGACTTGGTTAATAGGGTGTCGAGATTGGATAGCAGTGGTGTCAAGAGTGGTATTAGGAGTGGTGGTAGGCGGGGGAATAATTGGGAGGACGAGCTGATACCATTCGTCAGGGCTGGTGGTCGTGGAGGGAGGCGGCGAAGTGGATAGAAGACGATGATAGGGGAATTCGTCTTCAATAAATTTAACGTGTCGCGAGGTGAATAGACGGTTTATCTTAGGCTCAAGACAATGGAAAGCGCTTTGTGTAGAGGAATATCCAACGAAGATACATGGGGTAGAACGATATTCAAGTTTGTGTTTGGTATACGGACGTAACCAAGGGTAGCAGAGACATCCAAACTTGTGTAGTTTAGTATAGTCGGGTTGTAAATTATGCATCTTGAAGTATGGAGTGAGACCATGGAGAGTGGCGGTTGGAAGACGGTTTATTAGGTAGGTGGCCGTACTAAATGCGAACGGCCAAAGGGTGGTAGGGAGATGGGCATGAGCGAGTAAGGCAAGACTGTTTCTGAATGTGACGATGCTTTTGCTCAGCATATCCGTTATGTTCCGGAGTATGTGGAGGTGAGGTTAAATGACTAATGCCATTGTCGAGAAGATGGTGTGTCAATTTTTGAAATTCACCGCCGTTATCAGAAAAGAATCGACGGATCGGTTTTTTGAAAAATTTCTCAACTACCGCTTTGAACCGAATAAAGACTTGGGTTGTTTCGGATTTTTGTTTAAGCGGGAAAAACCATACATATTTGCTAAAGTGGTCAACAAAAATAACGTAATATTTATATTTCTCGCGTGATAGGACAGGACTAGTCCATAAGTCGGAGAAAATGAGGTCGAGTGGTGCGGTCGTTGTAAAGGACGAGATTGCAAATGGTAATTTAGTGCTTTTGCTAATTAAACATGAATCACAATAAGAGAAATTTGATAAATTAAATGGTAAATCTTTATTAATAATTCTCATTACATCATAAGTAGGGTGTCCTAGTTTGTGATGCCACGAGATTGGAGATGAGCCGGGTTGTGAAGAGTAGACGGTTTTGTGGGACTGGCTCAACTCGTAAATGCCATTCTTGGCCTGGCCCTGGAGAAGGGTTGCTCCCGTCGTTATTGCCTTCACAAAAAAATTAGAAGAGGAAGAAATAACATAAGCATTATTATCTTTGCATAATTGCGAAATTGAAATTATATTCCGAGATATTTTCGGAACATGTAAAACATTAGACAATTTAATAGAAGAGTAAGGTAAGGTTAATGAACCTATGTTGGCAATTTGGAGCGCGGAACCATCTCCGATAAGGAGGTCATTAGAACCGAGATATGGCGAGTGAAGAGCGAGCGTATCAATGTCGTATGTGACATGGTTTGAGGCGCCGCTGTCAAGAAGGTAATTTGGGTTTGGTGGTGGTATGCTGTGGGTTGTGGCGGTGTGGGCTTGGGGTGCCTGTTGGTGTTGACGAGTCGGAGGCGCAGGGAATACAATGGTGGGGAAAAGCTTGCGAAATAATGGGCAGTCGGCTATGACATTGCCAACTTGTCTGCACCATTGGCAGCGGCCTTTGAAGGGCCTAGGGTTCGGGTTGGTTAAGGAAGACGGGTTTCCATTGGAGGGTGCGAATGTAGGGGTGTGAGTGGTGTTGTTGCGGTAGTTACCACGATACTGGTTGTTGTGACGATAATTGAGATTGGCGGTGGGTTGAAACGGGTCAGTGGTCGAGTTTTGCTTGACGAGGAGCTCGTGTTGAAGCAACTTTTCGTGAAGGGCTTCAAACGAGATCGGGGTGTCTCGGGCTCGGACTACATCTATGACGGGTTTGAAGAGGTTGTAATCAAGGCCCTTGAGGACCTTCGATACAACATCTTCGGGGTCCAATACTTTAACCATTAATGCTAATTGGTCGATACACGCTTTTATGGCGTGCATATACTCTGTGAGAGACTGGTCAGCGGTTTTGAGGATCGAATCGAGACGATCCTTTATTTGTAAGATGTGAGTGCGAGAAGGATTTGCATATGTTTGAGCGAGAATATCCCACGCCTATTTCGAGGTGGTTGCGCGGACAATTACCGCTTGTATGGTGGCCGATAAGGTGCCCATTAAGGCATCCAAGATTAAGCCATCTTGTTTGAGCCACGTATAATACGTGGGATTTGGTTTCTCTGATTTGTCATCAGAGACGATGGTGGGTGACGGTTGTGGGTGGGTTCCGTCGATGAACCCCAGGAGACTAAATCCGAAGAGGATATGAGTCAGTTGGAATCGCCACGACGTGTAGTTAGCCGAGGTGAGTTTCACACAGTGGTTTAGGTTGAGCGATGTGAGAGGGTGGTTGCATCGTGAGGGTTGGGGACAACATGTTCGGTGTGAGTCACGGTGGCAGGAGGTAGCAGAGGTTTGACAATGGGTGCGGTGCTGCGTTTGAAGGTGGCGGGGCGTGGACAGAGGTTGAAGGAGGTGTATTTGATGGATCGTTTGTGGCCTTTGGATACCATATAAGAGATAGAAGAAGGTGTATATTAAATGTGTATATTACAATAGGAGAGCAAGGCTATTTATACAAGTGCTATGAGTTATTTTAAGCTAATAGTTGGAGCCTTATACAAGAATAATCATCCTATATTTACAAGATATTTATGTGTTGATTTGAGTAAAATAATTATGTACATATTTGAATGATATATTGCAGTTTATGAGTCGATTTGCTTGGTTGAGGAATATACGGAAGATATATTGTTAATACTATATAGTTACGAAAAACCCAAATACTAATTCAACTTTAACAAATTGGAAAAGAAATTCAAAGTACTCAGTACATCTCTTACATTCACAATAGACACTATACAATCTTTACATGTAGTATGTATTCTATTTCTCATAAACATATCAAAATCTAAAAGTAAACGTCCTTAATTGGGAACCCTAATATTATTCTCCGACTATGAACAGGGAAAAAGCAAAATTGATGGTTTTACTTCTGTCTGTAATTTTCTACCAACAAAATTAATTCTATGGAGTTTATCACTGCACCAAACTAATTGTTCTGTGCTTAATCTTCGCATATTCAGAACTCTTGAAACCAACTTCAAATCGACTCGCGAAAAGAAGTGTAAAACATGATCTGATTCCTCCTCCTGATGCCTATGAATACTTCTTAATATACAGTTTTCACTCCTTGTTAGTTCCTTCAGCTTCTTGTCTTTCTGCAATACAAGGGGGTGAACTACTTTTACTTCACTATAAATATAGAATGTACAGATGATGTTCACTTCAAAAGGTAAAGAAGTACCTTTAGAAGAGTTGATCGAACTTCAGCTAAGAAATTTGCATCGGCTGGACTTTGGAGTTTGACACTGGAGCTCCGCCGATACTTCACAACAGCATTGCTTGCATCTTTGTCTGTTCGAATGAACTGCCACAATATACGAATAGACTCTTCAATGATTTCTACAAGCTGTAAACTTGTTACGGCTTCCTTCCTGCTAATCGCTTTCCTTTCCTTCTTCCGATTTCTGGAATTGTCATCTGGAAAGTGCCAAACCAACATCACTTAAACATCTACGTCAGTATAATAAACATTAAAATTTGAAATTAATACTCCATAATTGGGATTTTCTATTCTGCATCGCTACTTAAGTACTTATTCAAAACATAAACCCTTTTAGTTTTCTAAAATCGTTTAGGGGTTTAGTTATCTTAATTTTTAAGTTCTTAACCAGAGATGATTCTACAAATATTTACGCTACATGTTCAATTTTGAAAAAAAAAACTAACAGAAGTTTGTCATAGAAAAACCCTAAATATTTTGGAAGCACAAACTCTTGTATGTGAAATAGTTTCATGCAAAGTTTGTTTTAGCAATTTGTCATAGAACGAGAAAAATTGCTGTAAAAATCTGAAACTTCTAAGACGATAATAACAGCATTACCTCTAACAACAGGAACTTGCAGAAGATTGCGAAACACGCAACGATTCTTAACATAGTGTTGCACCCTTGGACCTTCAAACAACTCTTCCTCAAGGAATCTAGTCAGAAGAACTTGAAACATTTGAAACTTCTCAGCAACTTCATTATAATGGAGGATTCCGTGGGGGTCTGACTCCCAGAGTTCCAAGGCCTTTCCATATTCCCAGCAAAGAAATTCCCACGAAAGACACATTTGACCTACATATACCATCTCCAAGTCGCTCTCTAGTTCTTTGCTGAACTTCTTCATCAGAGGCGGGTGTATTTCGGATGATGGTTTCGGTTTACAAGGCCAACACTCAATTGACACAATGGCAGATAATGTTGGAATTGAAATTTTGCCTTTGGTAAATGACTGAAGTGGGTCTTTTAGCCTCATGAAACCTGTTTATTAGCACCAGTGTTATGCTCAAGACTGCTGCATAAAGGTTAGTTGCGAAGCAGAAAATAAGATCTGGGGCTGAGGGCAAATCAGTTAAGTTCGCGATTTAGGTGTTGAAAAGGCAAGTACAAGAATTAATACAAATTGTGATTCTAATTAGTAGCAAGATGTATCTAATCAAAGTCTAATAATAAGACACACTATAATTTTACTCACTTTAATTTAAAGGGATTCACAAAGACGATCTTGATACAGAAAAAATCAAAGTATAGTCACGGCACGGGTGTTGCCTTCAACGACCTTACAAGCTTTACAGCTGAGTTAGCAGACATGCTATTTGCATAACTATGCAACAGAAGGAAAATAAAGCTACTAATGGACTGATAGTGCCATAACAATTTGTTTTAGCTGGAAAAAGTGGGTCCTTTAGATACACAGTAGCATTTGATATTGTAATTGAGAATGCATCAGTGATTTTGTGGCCAAAGGGACTTTAATAATCATCAGGATTGTGGGATGCAAAAGAAGTAATTAGTGACAAATAATCATCCATTTGTTTATACAAATAGTCCAAAAAAAAGGTTGATTAGTAAAAGAAGTAAAGCTACAAAACTATGTGACATCAACCACAGTAGCAATTACTGAAAGTAATGGAGGATTTTCCTGATGGAGATATTATATATTCTGTATATATAAAGTAGGTCCAATATCTGAATTAAATTAATACATTCGAAATGCACCGACTAACAATCTGAATATTTCTAAATAAAAAGCCTTCCAAGAATGAGACAGCATCAGCAGAGGCCATAAACAACTATTTCAGGTAGATAACAGTACATGCACTCAAGACCAAAATATTTAAATTACTGTTGGTCAAATGAAACCAAAAAAAAAAAAAAAAAGGAGATTTCCCCTCATCAATATATGTTCTTATTTATTTTTATTTCTTATAAAAACTTGAATACGGATTTCATCGGTGTTGTTTGTGTCTTTTTGCTACCAGAACACACACTTCATGATTAGGTAAGGAGGGTGAAGTGTGAAATTTAAACAACTTCTTGATTTTTCTTTTCAAACGCCACTAAAGAAAGATATAACATTCCTTTCGAGTTTCGAGTACGCGAGTGGATTAATCACTATATCTAAATCAGAATCATTACAGCCAAGAATATTAAAAGGGATAATTTGGGATTAGAATGTCTTCATCATCATTACTCTCGAAGAGCCATCCATTCAGATAAGCGGAGTTTGATGTACATAGTCTTTCCCATATTATAATAGGGATGTTCAAGTGGCCCTTCGCTAAACAGGGTTGATCATCAGCAATTTCATATAAAAATTAAGCCCAAAGAGTATTAGGCCATAAGCAATGCATGTAGGTTCATACCATATTAACATAATCACATATAAGGAACTTTTTTTTTTCTCCTCAATGGAAAAAAATTAAATTTCATGTGTTCACTCCTTTCTCTTCTCCTTTTCTCACTTGAAACCGGTTTCTTAAACAAGAACCGATTTCATATAAGGAGCTCCTTATTTCCTAGCTCAATGGTTAAGCCACTTTAATTTTGTTTATCATAATCCAAAACAATGAATATAGAACACAATGGTTTCCCCAAAATCCGGCTTATGAAAAAGTCCAAGACTCAAAGCAACAAGAAACAATCAACAAGTAAAATACTCCTAACTTATCTAAGTAATACAAGTAAAATATTGAGTAATTTTTTTTTTTTGCGCAGCAAGTAATAACTTACCAATAGCATACATCTTTTGGAAGTTGAGGATATCCAATTTCCTCATCTTTTCTCTGTAGCTTTTATAGAAGATGTTCAGCTCATCCATGGTACCTTCATGCGGATACTTGTGTTCAATCTTCCATGGCTTCAAATCATCCATTATTTTGGGAGACTCTGACTCTTCTAATATGGTTGGAAGCCCTATAGCTTGAACCTTCTTAATCTCCATTTTTAACTGCTCTACTAAATCTTGATGCTCCCACTCTCTTTCGAGGCCATTTTGCTCATCGGAATCTGATGATAACAGCTCTCCTGAACTCGACTTCTCAGAATTTTGATTCCGTTCTGATTCATCAACTACTAAACTAGACTCCATATTTTGATGCTCACCAAGTAATTCATTTTCCGTATTTCTTCCACCAATAACTGAAGCGTTAATAACATCAGCTAAATTAGATTCTAAATTTTGCTTCTCAGAACTCGGAGATTGGTTCTCAGCACTTTGCTCCCTTGGTGACTCGCTCCTCATTTTAAATCCATCTTTTGGGTGAAAACTATCATGATCACCTTCCAAATCATATTCCATGCCCTTGAGCTCTTCCAATATATCTTTATCCTCATCGTCGAGATCATGGCAACCATCTTTTGGGTGAAAACTATCATGATCATCTTGCAAATCATGCTCCATGTCCTTCAGCTCTTGTAATATATCCTCATCCTCGTCATCGAGATCATCACAACCATAAACTTTGCTAAAATTTTGTAACACTATATTTTCTGCTAAAATTTTTCTACTACTTAGTTCCATCTCCTGGCAACCATATTCCATCAAAGTATCAATCTCAAACGCCCTTTGGAAATCAATATCCGACAAAAGCCCATCACTAAGCGAGTCAATAAACGAGCTCCTAAAGCTGGAATTGCTAGAAACCATCGAATCCGAGTCTGAATCCGACACTAAAGACTCATCATCACTAAAAAAATGAGCATCATGTCTCACACTATGTACATTGTTAACCAAATTGTCAACCATTTGACTTGGTTCACCTACATTTTCAGTTTCAATTTCTTTTGAATTCAGCTCCACATCATCAACAATAACACTCATTAAATCTCTTCTTGAATCCCCAATATCTTGAACAAGATTCACAATCATTTCAACTTTATATTCTGAACTTTTTCGAGACTCAGCCTCTTTACCCAGTTTATCAATTATTTGAGGCTCAACAATGTTTTCTACATGTTCCAACCCCACAACATTTTCAGACTTCAGTGTCTCTCTAGTAGTCACAACAAGAGGACAATTAGCATCTGGATTAACACATAACCCTTGATCACCAATATAATGAACATCATTTTCTTGAGCAAATTCTTCGAAAGTCGGAAAGTGAAACCTTAGCAATGACTCTGATTCCTCCTCCTCCTCCCCCCTTTGTTCAATCGTATTACACCCTTGTTGCACTTTCCTCATACTACTATTTTGATCTATCAATTTTCGCTGTAATCTGGTTGAATTCCACAACATACAATCAATTAATTCAGATATTTAACATGATTATTATAATCAATAATAACCACAAAAATAAAAAAAACAATAACACAACATGATACCCCAGTGCCTCCGCAAATTGTGGGCGAAGGGAGTTCGGATGTACGGACCTTCTAACAACACAAAAGGCTGTTTCCCAAGGACCCAAAATCAGAAAATCAAAATTGCGTCAAAAACTCATGGAATGATGAATACTTGAACATAAAAGGAAGCGCAATTAGCTTATTGACTCATTCGGCTTTATTCAATCATAATCCAAAACCAAAGAATAACTAGTACTATTAGAATTTGGACAATTTAAAATAAGAAGATAATTACCTGAAAATATGACGTCCAATGAAACCAAACAGAGTAAACAGAGAAGTGAAGAAAGACACCCATAAAACCCTGATGAAAAAAATCATTTTTTTGGACATAAAAACAAAGTGGGTTGTGATTAAAAACAGCTTTTTTGCACCCATTACAGTATTTATTTATTATTTAACCAAAAACCCTGAATGAAAAAAAAAAAAAAAAAAAAAAAAAAAAAAAACCTTGTTTTTAATTAATTCAAGTTTAAGCAAAAACAGAGTGACTGATAGAGGGGATTTGATTGCAACTTTGAAAATTCTAGCTACATAAGAGTAGGACTTGTTACCTCTTTTTTATTGCTAAAAAGGAAAAAAAGGGGGGAAATAGAGATGAGAAAACAAGGGCTGAAGTAAAAAGAGGAAAAAATATGACCTAATTAAAAAGATAGGACGAGAAAAGAACATGTCAACAACATAAACAAGGAAAATTGTAGCTTCGTAAAATGTGGGAAAGAATGAAGAGCCGTTACTTGGAAGAGTAGAGGAGGGTCCATTTTACATGGTTCATCTACACTCTTACTAATTTCGGAATGGTCAGAGTCCACGTTCTTGGAAATTATGCCACCTTCTCAACATCTAATTATCCCTAAATTACACGGCTCCTCTAGAGCGGGCAAAAGCTGACCCGATCCAAGGAACCCAACCCAACCCGCCCGAAATTTAACCCGATACAACTTGGAAATTGGGTGAACCGAAACTGAACTGACTTGATAATCGATAGCAGCTTTATTTTTTCCAACCCGAACCCAACCTGAACCGACCCGACCCGTGACCCGATATTTTCTCGACCCAATAGATACTCGATAATGAAATAGCTTAATAATAGTTTAAATAACACCAAATTGACATTCATCTTAATTATTTTCACTTAAAACTACAATTAATACACCTACCCATTATTTAAACATAAAATTAACATCTAAAACTAAATATATAAAATAAAATATATGCTGATAGCCTGACCCGCTAATGACCCGACCCGACTTGCCACCCGTTGATGACCCGACATGAACCGAACCGACCTGAACCCGTCACTGACCCGACATAAGCCGAACGCGATATTTTCCTCGACTCGCTTTAACCCGACCCGTAACCAACCCGAATGACCCGATTGACACCTCTAAGCTCCTCCCTCTTGTTTAGACCTCTTAGATCACCCTTAAGCAAAGTCATGATCTAGATCATGAGGAGGATGGGTCACTTTAATTTCCATTAACACAAAAAAATTAGCATGACCCAATGTGAGATAAGGTCATGAAATGACTTTCTTCACTTGGAGGTGACCCAAGACGTGTTGGTTATATATTTGTTGGACACAATTAATAAGGAGGTAAAAAGAGGTAGAAAAAATGGGTGGTGACCCACTTAGCTTATGGATGGGAGGTTAATGATCTAGTTCGTGCCTTTTTGGATAAGTGGGTGCAAATGGATCAAGATAATATAAGGTGAGATTAAGATTAAAAATGGATGGTGCCCTAGTTAGCTTGACCCTTACTTGGAGATTGTGTTAATGTTGAACCCGACGAGTTTACTGGGTCAAAATCCGAAAATCTCGACCAACCCAAAATAACCCATTAATTAGGATCGAAATCCAACCTGAATGAGTCGACCCATTGGTCAATGATAAATCAAGAATTTTATTAAAATATGAATATTTATACAATATTTGAAATAAAAAAATTATAAAATATTAATATTGATAATTTAAATTACAAATACAATTAAAAAATTAATTTTATTTAAATTTTATAACTTTAATAATCAAATTAAACAAGGGTAAATTGATTATATCTCTCATATATAATTGACTTTATGAAACTTATTAATCTCTTATATAAATTTTTTCGAAACTTACTCCCATGAAATGCTACTTTGTTCAAAAGGTAAATGATTTCGGAAAAAAAAAAGAGAGAGATCATGACCGATTTGCCCATGACCTATGTTCCTTGGCTTATGTAATATATGCTTTGAAAAAACACAATAAAAACACTAGAAACATATAAACCCCTTCTTCTCTCTCTCTCTCTCTACAAAAATTTCATTAATCTACAATCCGATTCAATCAAAGTTTCCTTCAACCAATAATCCCAGTAAGTAAACCGTCAACAACAACTATAATAAGAATATTTTGAATTTCCCTGCACGAAATAAGAAAGAGTAAATCGTAACTGGAAATCTGGAAAAATCTTGGTTTTATACACATATAAAATCAAAAACGTGAAATTAAGAAGAAACATTTTTACCTCAAAATGAAATCTTTGAAGAGAGAGAGAGAGAGAGAGAGAGAGAGAGAGAGAGAGAGAGAGAGAGAGAGAGAGAGAGAGAGACGATTGAAGCACATTGAAGAATTTAATGGGAGATAGAGGAAGAAAGAGATTTAACAAATTTTGGGAGGGAGGAGATGTTTTAAAATGAACATATAATAAGGTTTGGGCAATATAGTTATAAGGAACAAAATTAAGTAAGAAATTCAAAATTTAACTGGAATATTCTCTCTTTTTTGTTTTTTTTTGTCATTATGTCATTAACTCATCAAACAATATTTATATAAACTCTACAAATAAGCTAATATAGCAAGTAAGCGGAGATCAATCTACGGAAACGATTGGTCTTAGAAAAGTTATTGGGTTGCTTAGAGTGGTGTTTAGTATCACA